>NC_048300.1:87109388-87250115 GCF_013100865.1 Trachemys scripta elegans | reverse complement strand
GTGGAGGTGCAGGGCAGAGGGCTGGGGGTGTGGGGTGGTTCAGGGCAGAAGGCTGGGGTGCTCGGCTCGTGGGGGTGCTCCCAGCCCCCTGCCCTGAGCTGCTCACGTGGGAAGAAGCGGGAGGAGGAGGGAAGCTTGGCTGCCGCAGGACCAAGCTTCTGCCTCCTGCCCCCGCAGGGGAGAGCGGTGGGCGGAGGGGCTGAGTGGGGAAGGGGGCCGGGACTCCCCCGCACCGCTCTCCCCTGCCGGGGCAGGAGGCAGAAGCTTGGTCCTGCGGCAGCCAAGCTTCCCCCCTCCCCCGCTTCTTCCCACAGCGCGGTGCTTTCCGGCCCCTCTGCCCCTCCTCCTCCTCTCACCGGGCAGGCAGCGTGCCACTCAAAATCGGCTCACATGCCGTGTTTGGCACGCGTGCCGTAAGTTGCCGACCCCTGGTCTAGCCCCTGTCCTAGGTGACCACAGAGGGGTTGGGGGTCAAGCCCCCAAGGAATCCTGGGCCCAGCCTTGTCGGGGTTATGAGGACTCTGCCAGACAGGAGAGTGGAAGGGGAGCCCTCGAGGTCAGGCAGATCTCTGGGTAAAGGAAGTGGGAGCGAGGACTCAGCTCCTTCCACTAGCCTATTTCACCAGGGTAGTGTAGAAGCCAGGAAAGTTTCCCACAATAGCGGGACCACTCCTCCGCTTACACATAGCTGGTCTGGGTGTCAGTTGCTCTTTGGATTCTGCAACTTCTTGTGTTGGGTTCAGTCAACTCCCCTAAGCACATGGTGACTTCAATTTAATATACCCTAGTTTCAGGGCTTGTTGAAGGGGGCCACCCTCTGATTCGTGTTGGACATGTGCAAAGTGCATGCTCAGATTCCAGCTTTCTTAGCCCTGGTCTACACTGGGGGGGATCAATCTAAGTTACGCAACTTCAGCTACATGAGTAACGTAGCTGAAGTCAACGTACTTAGATCTACTCAACACAGGGTCTTCACTGCAGTGAGTCGACTGCTGACGCTCCCCCGTCAACTCCACCTGTGCCTCTTGGCCTGGTGGAGTACAGGAGTTGACGGGAGAGCGCTCGGGGGTCAATTTATCGCATCTAGACTAGACGCGATAAATCGACCCCCGCTGGATTAATTGCTGCCTGCCGATCAAGCGGGTAGTATAGACATACCCTTCGTTTCTCTGCTGCTTCCATTGGTCTCCAGTAGCTGGCATTGGTGTATATCAAATTTCTTTAAACCTTATCGTATCAGAGGCTTTTCAAGATTGATTCATTTCTATCTCATTATTTGCCCCTACTATCAATTGGGATACTCCTTTTAGACAATTTCTCTTAATATCCCAAAGTTCTACCCTAGCTTATACCTTAACATTTCTTCTTCTTGTGCAGGGCAATTTCTGTGACTTGGAGCACAATTATTTACAATAAAAACCAACAAAATTCCTTATCTTCTAAATTTGGAGGACATATTCCATACATTATTTGATTGTACATAATAATTTCACCTTATTTAGGACTTACAATGGAACGAGGGACATTTTTCACATATCTAAGAATGTAGATCTGACGCACAAGGAAAAAAATGTGCAGATTCTAATCTGGGATAAGACTATTCCTTGTAAATTAAATATACTGTGAATACAATGTGTAGTTTATAGCTAGTTTGGGATGAAAACACTCTGCATAAAGTGTGATCCTTGCTTGGTAACTTGGAGTTCTTTTTAGCTAGGTTGAGAGGGAGAAAGGTTTATACATAAGCAAATTATAAGATTTTCTTGCCTAGGTAATCAGAAACTAAAATGGCTAAATAAGTATTGTGATAGCTGGGGAGGGGAATGCCCAGGCTTGGCTGATGTATGGTCCTTAGACAAAGTGTCTCACATAATATGAACCATTTTCTTATTGTCTTTATAGGTGGATCCTGCTTTGGGATAGACAGAGGTGGATAGCTTTTCTAATTTTTGAGGGCCAGAAGGAATTATTGTTATTAATAATTCAAGGCATATCTATCCCATATATTCCTTACAGCTGCCATTAGCAAAAAGGACTAATCCCTTAATTTTTCTCAAGTAATATTAGCCTCTACTAACCAGAGGTCATAGGATAGTGACAATGGGAAGGTAGCAGATGCTGAAGATCAAGGCTTTTGTGTTTTGTCTGAAGAGCCAACATTTGCAAAAGGCTGTTCGTGCCTCATTTTGCACTTTCAAGACTGAACAGACAGCTTAGGACTAGTCCTAACTACTAAATTTTACCAGCTCAGCTATGTCAGCCAAGAGGAGCGAGGGAAGAATTACTCTCCCTATCCAACATAGTTATGGCAGCAAAACTCACAGTGTAGAGTCCAGACACAGCTATGTGACAGAAGAATGCTGCTGTGTGCATAGATAAACCACCTCCCTGAACTACGTTAACTATGCTGACAGAAGAAGTCCTTTTATTGGACTATGCTGCACAGGCCCGCTGGGCCCCAGGGCGTCCCTGGGGGGAGCGGGGCCTGGGGCAGAAGTGACAAATCCATCACTTCTGGAACCACCGGCGCTGGCCAATCACGCCAGCCCGTGGGGCCCCCCAAAGCAAGGGGCCTGGAGCGGTCTCGCGCGGCTAGGAGCCCTGCGGCCTGCCCGGATGATTTAAAAGGGCCTGGGGCTCCTGGCTGCTGCCACCCGCTACCGCAGCAGTGGCCAGGGGCCCCCAGGCCGTTTTAAATCACCTGACCCCTGAGCAATTGCCCCCTTTGCTCCCCCCACCCCCGGTCGGCGGCCCAGATGCTGCATCTCCATTGCAGGCTCTGCCAGTAGAGCTATACTGGAAAAGCCCTTTTAGTGCAGACAAACCCTCAGAGCGCATCACTGGAGGTGCAGACATCACCCCACAAATAAGGAGTCTGGCCCTTTTGAAACTATGGCCCAAAATTATTTCACTCACAAGCAGACATTCTGCACCTACAATAGCAGTTTGTAATCCATTCCACTAATGCTGCGGACCACACAGTACTGAATAGGACTCCTTGGCACATTTCTCCAAATTAGAGATCCCTTTACTTTAGGTGTGAGAAAGTTGCAATTTCTCCTGCTAGTGAGATATTCCATCATGATCTGTCATGGTGGATTATGTCATTCTCTGCACACCTCTTTACAACCAAGCTTTTCATAAGGCAGTGTGCTATGGTGAGTAGGGCACTAGATTAAGTCTCAGGAAAATTGGGTACTAGTCTTTAGAGCTGGTTGATAGGCGCTGTCTCCGTGGGTGCTCCGGGGCTGGAGCACCCACGGGAAAAAAATAGTGGGTGCTCAGCACTCACTGGCTAGTCTTGCTGATCAATTCCTCTCCCTCCCTCCCAGTGTCTCCTGCCAGCCAATGGTCCAGCCAATCAGCTCCTTCCCCACCCACTCCCAGCACCTTCTGCCTGCACGTAATCAGCTGTTCAGTGGCATGCAGGAGGGGGAGCTGGAAGAGATGGGGTGGGGGTTGAGTCCCCCCCTCCCCCCGGGGAAATTAGAAAGTCGGCGCCTATGAGTTGGTTAGAAGTTTTCTGTCAAAAAATGATGATTCAATGGAACTAAAAACATTCCACAGGAACATGTCGACTCCATCCAAACTTTCAACGAACACAAAAGCAGGCAGGCTGACCTCATGCACCAGGTCTCAGTGCCAGAGTTTTCTAGATTATCCCCAAATGAAACAAGACACTTTTATACAGTGAAAATTTTAAAAAGTGCATAGGTTTCTTAGGAACCTGCACGCTGAAAAGTAAACTCAAAGTCCCTGGTGTTGCTACCCAGGACCTTCGCTTCACTCTATTAAGAACAGAAATTTAAAAAAAAAGTTGGGCTTTGCTTCCTCCCAGGATCTGACTTTCCCTTTTCTTACTCCCATGGGAGTCAGAAATTCTGGTCCAGTCAGTAGACCTACATCTGTGTCTAACTGGTGGGAGAAGAGAATCAGGCCTAGAGTTTCTAACAGCTACATGTACTTTATACAGATTGGTCTGCATCAATAGAGAACTTAAATAGATGTCTTAAAGCTCCTGTGTTTGCTAAGGTTATTTTTAATCACACAAAGCCACTGGTTTGGAGAGAACATTTGCAGGCAAGGAGACCTACAAAGACTATAGAACACAGTACAGAATTCCAAGCTTAGCATCACTGTAATGCTGACTTGCTACAGTTTACAGAGACTGCCAGAGAAAAATAAAGTGGATATGTACCCCATCTGCTGGTGACATCCCAAAATTGTACTTGCAGAATCTTAAAACACACACACTACTGAACACAACTCCCTAGAGGAAAGTGTTTTTGCTCTTTGAATCAAAACAGTAACAGTGGCACTGAACACATCTGAACACATTTTTAAGTTATTAACCAGAAGCAAATCTAAGAAAAGCCAAAAGGAAGGGAAAGGACTTGATTTATCAGATGGTTATAAAACCAGCCTCCTTTTATCATTTTTAAATCTAACCAAGAATTTTACCCTGAATGTATTATTGATATTGCTATAGACAGTGATTCACTGCCTTGCACCTGTGTAATCATTTACATCTGCGCAAAAGGAGTGTACAATACATGTGAAATGATAATGCAGAATGATAATGTTTTACATCTGTTTTGCTATTTCACTAGGTAAGAATCCCTGAAGTGGGGACGGGGGAACCACACAAAACACATACATCTCCAAGATTAATTCTGTGAATAAAAAACAATATTTACTGTGCCTAGATCTTTCATTTGTCCACAGAACTATTTGGAGGAAATCTGTTATCCTAATGAGAAAGTCCTCATTCATATAAAGCTATACTTTCTGAGTGAAGTTGCCATACAACTTAAATGGGAGATATAAGTCCAAATTGGTAAAAACAAGCAGCTGCAAGATCCCCAAACATTCATAAAGATTCAAATTTGTTAGTCTCTAAGGTGCCACAAGTACTCCTGTTCTTTTTATAAAGATTCAGGTTTCATCTCAAATTTTCTTCACAGTTCTATGATCACTTACTGCAAAAAGTATTTAATAACTCTATATAGTCTTTCCCCTCCCCCCCCACACCGCAAAAAAAAGAAAGCATTAACTTCGAAAATTAAAATGGTTTTCTTCTTTCCACCACAAGAAAAGGCAACGCTCAGCTATTAAAATCCTTAACTGCTCAATGAAAGCAGTGACCCAAACTGAGTTTTAGCAGCAGTATAAAAGCGCCACCTGCTGGCCATTTCAGTGACTTGCTAATAATCCATGTTTGAATAAAAGGAGTATAGCAGTAGGAATACACTACCATCCACCTGCCCAGGATGTAAATGGTGATTGTGAAATACTCAGGTTGATTAGAGAAGCTACAAAACAGAAGACTCAATAACAATGGGGGATTTCAACTACTCACATATTGACTGGGTATGTGTCACCTCAGGATGGGATAGAGATATAAAATTTGTAGAAACAATTAATGACTGCTTCCTGGAGCAGCTACTCTTGGAACCAACAAGGGGAGAGGTAATTCCTGATTTAGTCCTAAGTAGTGCGAAGGATTTTGTCCAGAGATGAATATAGCTGAACCACTCTGTAATAGACACTATAACAGGCGTGGTCAAAACGCAGCTTGCGAGCCGCATGGGACTATTTCAAAAGTCAACTACTGCTCGCAAAGCTCAGGGCTTCACCCTGGATGCGGAGGACAGCGCCGGCAGTCAAAGCTCTGGCCCCGCAGCCTCACCCTGACTGAGTCCATTTGCAAAGAAAGCCAGCAGTTGGTCCCTAGTTTCCGGCTGGTAAAGGAAAGTCAATGAGGTAAATCCACCAGAAAAAGAATAAAAGGGAAAAGTAACAGGAATTCTTCCTGGGCGCCAACGTCCGGAAGCAGCATATTTCATCCTGGAGACGGCCGTATTTCGAATATCCGGCCACTGTGCGTTAAAAGGCAGGAGCTGGGGGCCTCAAGAGGCGCTTCTAAAGCCAAAGGGGCCTTGGCTGAGTTTGTGATGGCGCGACTTTGAGGAGCATCTGAAGCATGGAAGAGGGAAGGTGGCCAGAAATGGTTCTCAAAGCCCTCCACGTTGCCTTCTGCCACTACGCCCAGTTTCAAGACCTGCACATGGGGACATGTTTCAGAGTCCCAAAGGGAAATACTCAGGCATGAGGACAATCACCCAGCCAAACGAACAGGCAGCAGGCTGGTCTCTTGTCTTTTTTCCTTTTCTTACGATCTTAACTGTGACAGTAATGGGTGGTGGGGCGGTCTTAAGAAAGACCTCTAGCCTTAGATGCAATAGGCAGCCACCCCGAAAGCACAGAACGCAGCTGGCCGTGATCGTATAGTGGTTCATACTCTGCGTTGTGGCCACAGCAACCTCAGTTCGACTCCGAGTCACGGCATTGCTTTTCAGTGGGGGGGATCTCTTGACGCGTGCCTAGTGGCTCCGCCTGATTGCCTCCATTTGCAAAGAGAGCCAGCGGCCGGTAAAGGCAAGTCAAAGGTTGGGTTTGGTCAACATCTTTATTGATGATGGGATGAATGTCACCCTCAGCAAGTTCGCAGATGACTCTAAGCTGGGGGGAGAGGTAGATCTGCTGGAGGGTAGGGATCGGCTCCAGAGTGACCTAGACAAATTGGAGGTTTGGACCAAAAGAGACCTGCTGAGGTTCACCCAGGAGAAGCAGATCGAGGGAAGTGATTATTCCCCTCTAGTCGGCACTGGTGAGGCCACATCTGGAGTACTGCCTCCAGTTTCGGGTCCCTGCTACACAAAGGATGTGGATCAATTGGAGGGAGTCCCGCGGCGGGGCCAGGAAAGTGATCGGGGGCTGGGGCACATGACTTATGAGGTGAGGCTGAGGGAACTGGGCTTGTTTAGTCTGCGGAAGAGGGGGGATTTGATCGCAGCCTTCAACTACTTGAAGGGGGGAGGGTTCCAAAGAAGATGGAGCTTGCTTGTTCTCGGTGGTGGCAGATGACAGAACAAGGAACAATGGTCTCAAGTTGCAGTGGGGGAGGTCTAGGTTGGCTATTAGGAAACACTAGTTCACTAGGAGGGTGGCGAAGCACTGGAATGGGTTACCGAGGGAGGTGGTGGAATCTCCAGCCTTAGAGGTTTTTACGGCCCGGCTTGACAGAGCCCTGGCTGGGATGATTTAGTTGGGGTTGGTCCTGCTTTGAGCAGGGGGCTGAACTAGCTGACCTCCTGAGGTCTCTTCCAACCCTAATCTTGTATGATTCTATGTCAATCAGGTAAATCCACCAGAAAAAGAGTAACGGGGAAAAGTAACAGGAACTCTTCCTGGGCGCCAACGTCCAGAAGCAGCATATTCCATCCTGGAGACGGCTGTGTTTCGAATGTCCAGCCACTGCGCGTTAAAAGGCAGGAGGTGCGGGCCTCAAGAGGCGCTTCTTAAGCCAAAGGGGCCTTGGCTGAGTTTGTGAAGGCGCGACTTTGAGAAGCATCTCAAGCGTGGAAGGTCGACAGAAATGGTTGTCAGAGGAAGAAGGTGCTGAGCAGCCCAGCGGTGAGGGAAAGGTCCCAGGCGGGGGGCGGGGTGGAGGAGCTATGTAGCCCCCAGAGGCGACCTGCTGGGCAACCGCATGTGCGGAGAGACCAGGCTTTTCCCAGGGCTGTTACTGCAGCCAAAGTCTTTAGGATGGAGAAGGGAGCAGGAGGTCGTGTTGCCCAGAGGGGGCAGTGCTGACAGCTGGTCTCCTGGAGAGCAGCACAGCACCCTATCTGCCCTTTTCCTCGTTAGTATAGTGGTGAGTATCCCCACCTGTCACACAAGAGGCCGGGGTTCGATTCCCCGACGGGGAGGGCAAGGCCTTTTGAAGGGGGAGAGAGGAACGCCTTGCCCAGCCAGCGCATTCCCCGCCTCCTTCTACAGCAACGTCCATTCGCACCCCGCGGTGCTGATTTTCACCTCCAGAGAGACAACTGGCCCCGAAGCCCACCCCTGCCTGCTTGCCTGCCCTAGCAAAAGCCTCTGCGTCAAAATCCTCCACGTCACCTTCCGCCACTATGCCCAGCTTCAAGACCTGCACATGGGGACACGTTTCAGAGTCCCAAAGGGAAATACTCGGGCATGAGGACAATCACCCAGCCAAACGGGGTGGCAGGTGGTCAAGGGGTGAGGAAGAGAGAAAAGCGGACAGGCAGCAGGCTGGCCTCCTGTCTTTTTTCCTTTCTTACGATTTTAACTGTGACAGTAAAGGGGAGTCTTGAGAAATACCTGTGGCTATAGGTGAGGTAGGCGGTTGCCCCGAGAGCATGGAACTCAGCATTTTCCACTCAGCTGTAGTGGCACCTGGTGGCACACCCCTCAGGGAGCTCCAAGGCAGATCAGCATTGTATATTGCTAACGCTCTTGCAAGCATAGCAAGCCATTTTGGGGAGGATCAAAAGTGTGCGAGTGGGGAGTGGAAGTTTCCTTTGCAGGTACAAGAGGCCAAGAGGGGAGGAAGGAGAAGAGCGGAGAACAGGTTAACAACACTTCAGCTCCTCAGTCTCAGGTCAAAGATAAGACGCTTGCCCCCACCCCAGGCCATAGCTCACAGCTGGTGCTGGCTGTCAGCCAAGAAAGACGGGGGCTTGAATGTGCCTGAGCAGCAGTGAGAAAGAAAAATCCAACTGTACAGATGTGCAAGACAGGAAGGACAGCGAAGGAGGAAACAAAGTCTGGGACCACAGAGATTGAAAACAGAGACGAGACGACAAGCGGAGGGGTCAAGCCTCACGTCCCGGGAGCTGGGGTGTTTTGGGAAAGCTGAAGAAACCACGGAAAGCCGGTTTGGACTTGCACAGAGGGCACCAGGAGCAGAGGTCCCCAAACGGAGCACACACACACACACCCTCGAGGAGCCAGGACTTAAAACCCTCCTGAGAACTGGAGCAATTTGGAGATCAACAGCAGAGCCCAGGACAGCCCTCTCGTCCATCCTTCCCCCGGCTGTTCTTCTGACCTTACACCCAGGTCTGGCCAGTCTTGGGTAGTGCGTGTGTGAGTATGAAAGTGGGTTAGGGCTTGGGGTACTAATACTTTCTTTCTACCCCTGAGTGACATGGGAGTTTTCCCAGCACTCTCTGCTGTTATTTTATTATTTCATTAATAAAGCTTTAAAATTTAACCCTTGGTGTGTTTTGTCATCTCCTCCCCAAACGATCCTGTGGCCTCAGCCTGATCACCTGACACCTCAGGCAGATTGGTAACGAAAATTTGTCACAGTTTTGGTGGAGAATTGCATGGGGGGGCGGGGGGAGCCCTGCAGAGCGCACCAACAATTCTGCCCTTGGTATTTCATGTTGGCTCTGCCCCTGACACACTTTAAAGTCCCAGCCTTCCTTCTCAATTGTATCAGGGGGGCCACCCTCCAACTCACTCTCCTCAGGCATACGGTGTCCTTGTCCCCCCCCGGACATAGTGGGTTCCTTGTGCAGGGGGCCATGAGAAACGAGCGGTTGGAACGATTGAAAATGGCCATGGAACTGGTCATAAGTGCGGTCCAAGGCAGGTGGTGTGGGAGGATCCTAAACCGCTACAGGAAAAAAACAATTAGCAGGCCGCCTGTGGGGGCTACACAGCTCCTCCCACACCACCTGCCTTGGACCGCACTTATGACCAGTTCCATGGCCATTTTCAATCGTTTCAACCGCTTCTTTTCTAAATAGTTCTGAACCACTTCTTTCTCCACAGAGGGCTGGTCACCTCCTCCCCATACTGTGCTGCCCAGTGCAGTAGTCTGGGAGCTGACCTTGTTCATGAAGACAGAGCCAAAAATAGCATTGAGTACATTAGCTTTTTCCACATCCTCTGTCACAAAGTTGCCTCCCCCATTTAGTAAGGGGCCCACACTTTTCCTGTCCTCCTCCTTGTTGCTAACATGCCTGTAGAAACCCTTCTTATTACTCTTAACATCCCTTGCTAGCTGCAACTCCAAGTGTGATTTGGCCTTCCTGATTTCATTCCTGCATGCCAGAGCAATATTTTTATACTCCTCCCTGGTCATTTGTCCAAGCTTCCACTTCTTGTAAGCTTCCTTTTTGTGTTTAAGATCAGCACGGATTTCACTGTTCAGCCAAGGTGGTCGCCTGCCATATTTACTATTCTTTCTACACATCGGGATGGTTTGTTCCTGCAACCTCAATAAGGATTCTTTAAAATACAGCCAGCTCTCCTGGACTCCTTTCCCCTTCATGTTATTCTCCCATCAGGGATCCTGCCCATCAGTTCCCTGAGGGAGTCAAAGTCTGCTTTTCTGAAGTCCAGGGTCCGTATTCTGCTGCTCTCCTTTCTTCCTTGTGTCAGGATCCTGAACTCGCCTATCTTGAGGTCACTGCCTCCCAGGTTCCCATCCATTTTGCTTCCCCTACTAATTCTTCCCTGTTTGTGAGCAGCAGGTCAAGAAGAGCTCTGCCCCTAGTGGGTTCCTCCAGCACTTGCAACAGGAAATTGTCCCCTACACTTTCCAAAAATTTGCTGGATTGTCTGTGCACTGCTGTATTGCTCTCCCAGGTGATTGAAGTCTCCCATGAGAACCAGGGCCTGTGATCTAGTAACTTCTGTTAGTTGCCTGAAGAAAGCTTCGTCCACCTCAACGCCCGGGTCTGGCAGTCTATAGCAGACTCCCACCATGTCATCACCCTTATTGCTCACACTTCTGAACGTAATCCAAAGACACTCATATTTTTCTGCAGTTTCATACTGGAGCTCTGAGCAGTCATACCGCTCTCTTACATACAATGCAATTCCCCCACCTTTTCTGCCCTGCCTGTCCTTCCTGAACAGTTTATATCTATCCATGAGAGTACTCCTGTCATGTGAGTTATCCCACCAAGTCTCTGTTATTCCAATCACATCACAATTCCTTGACTGTGCCAGGACTTCCAGTTCTCCCTGCTTGTTTCCCAGGCTTCTTGCTTTTGTGTATAGGCACTTAAGATAACTTGCTGATTGTCCTGCTTTCTCAGTATGAGGCAGGAGTCCTCCCCTATTGCACTCTCCTGCTCATGCTTCCTCCTGGGATCCCACTTCCCCACCTACCTCAGGGCTTTGGTCTCCTTCCCCCGGTGAACCTAGTTCAAAGCCCTCCTCACTAGGTTAACCAACTAACTTGTGAAGATGCTATTGCCTCTCTTTGTTAGGTGGAGCCTGTCTCTGCCTAGCAATCTCATGGTCAAAGAATCCAAATTCTTCTCTCCACCACCTGCATAGCCATTCGTTGACTTCCATGATTCAACGGTCTCTACCTGGGCCTTTTCCTTCCACAGGGAGGATGGACGAGAATATCACTTGCCCCTCAAACTACTTTATCCTTCTTCCCAGAGCCACATAGTCTGCAGTGATCCGCTCAAAGTCAATCTTGGCAGTATCATTGGTGCCCACGTGAGAAGCAGGAAGAGATAGCAATCCAAGGGGTTTTTGAGTCTCGGCAGTCTCTGTCACATTGTGAATCCTAGCTCCTGGCAAGCAGCACACTTCTCGGTTTTCCTGGTCAGGACAGCAGATAGATGACTCAGTCCCCCTTAGGAGGGAGTCCCTGACCTCCTACTCTTGGGAGTGGTGGTCGTGTAACTCCCATCCCTAGGACAGTGCATCTCATGCCTTCCAATCGGTGGAGTCTCCTTCTGCTCCCTTCCCTCAGATGTATCATCTAGTCCACTCTCCACATTAGTACCTGTGGAGAGAACATGAAAATGGTTGCTCATCTTATCTGCATTGCTGGTAAATGGATGCTCCTCTTTCTTCTTCTGGAGGTCACATGCTGCCAAATTTCTTCACTGTCCTTCTGTCCCCCTTAAGGTACCTATTCATTTTGCAGTGCTTGCTGTCTGTGTATAATTTTACAGTTTGTCGCTGATCCTATGAGTTTTGTTGCCCTGTACAATAACAAGCAGCGGGTTCTTTCAGTAGTGCTTGGCATTCTGCAGCATTTGTTGTAAAGTAGTAAAGAAGAATTATTTTCCTAAAAATAGATTTTTATTTCACACAAAAACTAGTGCAAAAAAACCCTGCGCACAATCAAAAAACAAATACAATAAAGTCTTCTGAAATAGATTAATGGAACTGTACTTAATAAGGGGAAAGAACATTCATCTCTATTCCAGTCCATTTTGGCTACACATACACCAAGCATGGCTATCACAGGTCAGTGTATGTGAAGCTGTAGTTGTTCTTCGTGTCCCCTGGCATGTAGTTGTAGGGGTAGAGATGCAGCCCCTAACAACATGTTGAATATTGGGGGATGCAAGGAGGTGGTAAAATGGAGGTCTCCAGTGCCTCCAAAGGGAGGCGATCCTGAGCATGTTGAACCTTTAAATCAACTAGTGCCTGCAGCACCTGTTTGCTGCCAGAGAAGCCCCATTGTGTCCTGGTGCATCTCCCTCTCCTCTTCCTGCTGGGATTTTCTCCTATCTGCTTTTGCCCTCTCCAGGCTGTTTGAAATATTCACCCTCCAGGCCCTTTGTTCACAGTCCGATGCAGCACTGGCTTGCAGGATCTCAGAGAACCGCCAGAGTTCTCTTCTTCCTACTCATCACAGTCAGGCATTCCACAGATGTGGACAGGGGATGGCTCAAGGCCACAATGGCAGCAAGCACAGATAAAACAGAAGTATTGTATTTATAGTCACAAAAAAAGCAAAGCTACATTCAGAACTCCCTTCCCTTGTTCCCCTGAAGTTTTAAACAAGATATGCTTATTGACACTTCAGCTCTGTAGCACACAGCACACATGGGTGACTTAGGGGAGGGACACAAAGGGGGGCACCAGCTCAAGGGGGCACGTGACCTCCCCACATGACTCCTCCCCACCCCAGGCCCCCATGCTCTTCCCATCCCATGTTATCTGTGGGACGGGGGCTCTGTCCTCCCGCTGTGCTGGATACCAATTTCAGGCAAAAGGAGGGCAGCCCCAGGCCAGCAGCTCCTCTAGTGTAGCTGTACTGCCCCCAGCCCTTCCACACAGCTGTGTCTCCTGGGGTCTGTACAGCCCCGCCTGAGACACAGGGCTGGGGGCAGTACCAGTAAAGCTGTGCCAGAGAAGATGCCAGTGCAGGGCACTGGCTCCTGGGAGCAGCGCTCCCACGTTCTGCTTCTTTTGCCGCTGTGGTTCCTGGGAGAGCCCTGTAGTTCAGTTCAGCGCTGATTTACTGCAGTGGTGCTTGCCAGAGACATTACATACTGGGGTGAAAAAGTGTCCTATGACAGAGGAAGAAATGAGGCTGCCAACCCAGAAACCTTCAGGAGCGGATTGTGGATACCTCTGTGAAGGTTTCATTGAGATCTCTCAGGATTCAAGTGACATCTGTGTGTACATAAACTGCTCCACGTGCCCCCCCCCCCCCCCCCCCCCCCCAGCCTAAACCTATAGGGGAAGGAAAAGCAGATAACACTGTTTGTTGTACTGCTACCTCTTCTAGTACAAGTAAATTAAAGAAAAGTCAATACCTTTGTCTTGCTAAGCGGGGGTTAGGCACCATCTATACATTTAAGCATTCTAATGGGACATGCACTCACACACTTATCTGAGGTTCCTTCCTCTGGAGCAGGCCCTGTGCTGAGCTGCCAGGACTGACTAGAGTGCAGACAGGTCCTCACTCACAGCATAGCTGGGACCCTCAGTTACATATACCCCATCCTCCTTGCTGTTCATGGCAGGGGCCTATTACTTGGGCTCCACAGTGTCTGAGGGGTGCTGGCAGATGTCTGCCCAGGATGGCATGCAGCTCACTGTAAAAGTGGCAGGTTCACAGCTTGGTGCCAGATCAACTGTTGGCCTCCCTGGCCTTATGATATTCCTTTGCTTTTCACATGACACTGCTGCTAATTCCTGTTGTAGCCCTTCTTCCACATGCCCTGTGTAATCTACTCCCCACAGGCCCAGGAGAGCCAATACCTCCTATCTACTACAGACAGAAGGGCATTTAAAGCAGGTAGGTGGCCTGGTGAGCTGCACAGTTGCCCACAAAGGAGAGTTGCTAGGTGTGATCACCAGGCTCAGCAATCAGGAAAAGGCATTTCAAAAATACACCGTGGTTTTAAAGGTGGGTGTGGTTTCTAGTCTCCATGACCCCCAGGCAGCAGTGTTAACAATTATGATCGGAGCAGTCAGTGTCGGGCCTTGTGAGACAGCTGCTGGAGGACTGTTAGAGTCACCATAGGTCACGCAGTGTCTACATTCCCACTATGTCAACAGTGCACCAACGCAAGTCAATGCTTTCAGGGAGGACATGTTACTGTGTCGATGTAACAGGGTGTTTACATTGGCAGGAGACAATCTGAGTGTAGACACATGCAAATATAGGTTGAGGCAAGATGGCTTACATGAATCCAACTCTGCAGTGTGGACCAGACCCCCCTCAAACAAGCAAAATACAACTTAAGATTTTGCTCTGCAAAAGCCACGAACTAGATACCAGTTTTCTTGCATGTGTATGGGTTTTCTTAATGTTGTATCATTTACTGCACATTTTGCTACTGCTTAATTTTACTGGTACAGACACAATTACGCTCCACACTGGATATTATGCCAGTCTTTCTAAATAAGAGCCAGATAACTTAAGTTCTGTGAAATATTGCCCTTATCAAAAATACAGCAGAATTTCCACTTAAGTGAAACCTACAAGTCCTAATGAACAGTAGAAAGCACTTTATGTTTCTGGGTTTAAAACAAAACAAAACACCCAAACAAACCATGAATCACAAAACACATGCTGTCTTAATGGCCATGTAATATTCTACACACCCTTTCACCTAGAGCCAGGGTTTCAAACTGCAGTTTGTGTACTGCTTACTGTACATGAGCTTGATGTTCCAGCAACTCACTGCAAAACGGTTTAAGAAGGTGGTACGTGGGGACCATTTGGGGATTGGTCCTGCTCTGAGCAGGTGGTTCGGCTAGTTGACCTCCTGAGGTCCCTTCCAATTTTGATATTCTATGAAACTGTGGGAAGCACTGCTCTGGGATGTAATTTATTGACTGACAAGTAAAATTAGATTTCTTTATTGTGGTAAAGGCTGGACAGAAGATTGTGCCTGGGCTAATAACTTTGATGATTTTTCTAGACTGTTTTACACGGCCCTTCAAATACAGTTATCTAGTGACTTATGAAAAAGGGAATATTTCAGGAGATTTATTTTTAAAGCCATTTACATGTAGAGTCAAAAAAAAGATGGTATTTTTTTCTTTAAAAAATACTTACAGCCTCTGAACCAAATATGAGCTCATGACTGCAAGCCCTTTGGGCTAATAGTTGGCTATATATGTGATTGTACAGCACCTTGCACAATGAATTCCCCATCCCACAAACTTTGGACACTACCAAAAAAATAATAATAATCAGAACATATGACTTTCTTTTGCTGTTAAGGTGAATATTAATCATTGAGCAGTCCTCTAAGGCATTTATTTTTCTGATTTAACTTTTCCTAAGTTCACAGTTTACAAAATCTCATAACTAGTGACAATAGCAAAAATGTTGCTTTTATATATATTTTTGCCCAGCCAACTTACTGCCAGATATTTGTAATATGTTTCATTTGCTAAAAATGTATTGTTTAGGGAACACAATTACATTAGGACACTTAGGTTAAATTCAGCTCTGATGTGCAGACTAAGTTTATTTCAGAAACTAAATGGAACTTTAGAATATGGCTTTTCTATTTCAATTTTGTAGCAGTAATATTAAAGCCTCATATGTTCATATAGTCACAGAAGGGGAGAGCAATTCACTCTGCTCTCAACACAGCAGATAAAAACAGATCAGATTTTTAAAAATTTATTTAAACCAGATTTTTGTATTTAAATGAGGGTTTTTTAAATAAATCTGTTTTAAATAAAATCTGAATTTAATACAAAATATATTAAAGCCAAAAATTATAATCTCTTAAACCATTTCAATACAAAATAAACTGAATCCATGAACCTCTATCAAAAACTTGGGAGTTAAAGACTGCTTTTCTATAAAATGTGTGTTTCTCCCCCCCCCCCCCCTTCATTCTTTTGAGGTCAATTTTTTAAACATATGGCACAATAGTAGTGAATAAGCAATACATTGTTCACTGGTTTCTAACACACTAAAAGTGTACAATGAAGAAGAATCTGAAAATATTAAGCTATACAATTGCTTAATGTACAGTTATAGCATACTCTCCTAAATGGCAAAAGGATGTACCAAACCTAGTGAAAAGGCTTTTTATTTTAAGTCAACATTTCAGTGGTTATATCACGAGAATGCACCTTTTTTTAGGGAAAAAAACTGAAGTACAAATTGAAAAAGATGATTAAAATCAATTGTTTAAATCAAGGCTTTTGACTTCGTAATTTAAACCACGATTTAAATCGCTGCTTTAAAATCAATCCATCCTGACTCCCAGTATTGCATTTTCTTGCTAAACTACGTTTTCTATCTGAACTATGAGTTATAAGAGCATATCTATTTTCAGAAAGATACCTTGGAAAAAAAAGCTTATTTTACCAAGATAGTAGAGGACAAACATTGCATTTTTAATTGATTTTAAAGCCAATTACCCCATGTATTGTATTAAAAAAATGCAGAGCACATAAAGCATAGCATGCCCACTTGGCCTTGCATCACGCATCCTCAGAGGTCCAAGGAAGTTTGTTGTGATGCCTGTTGTATGTAGGTAGCTTGGTGGTCCCTTTGTGCTGCAGCTGAAGGGAAACGTATCTGGACTCACTATGATTAAGTTGTATTACTATGGATTCAGTTATTGAATTTTTTTATTTTTATTTATGGCAACAAATAAGGTACATACATTTCTACTTGAATACTTAAGTGCAACAAGGAATTAAGTTAGATCAATAAGCATCAGAAAACAGTCAGTAATCGGATCATCATCACTTGCTGTCAATTATATTTCCATATGGAACAGAGCGCAGCTGTGGGAAAATACTTCTGTCTTCACTGGCTCCTAAATAAAGGGACCAAAACTCATACACTGAAGCTTCAAGAGCATAACAAACCCCCTTACCACAAGTGAATCAGGTGTCCCACTACTCCCCATTCAATGCAGTCTTTTTTTTTTTTTTTTTTTTTTTCAAATGTTTGCTACTATCACTTTCTAAAGGAAGCTCCCTGGCACTGCATATTTAACTTGTAATAGTTATTTTGAGTATCACTTTTGCCTTTGAAATCATTAAATGCTCCTGGAAACAAAGTTTCCCTAACAATCTGTGCAAGTATTGTGAGATGTATTGGTATGTTATTTATTAATAATTAGCACTTTTATAGTGCTTCATATGTAACTATTCCTCACAAAGCCACTGTGATGTAGATTAGCTTGGTTTTCCCTTCTGTAGTAAAGAACAATACTAGATACATTCATAAGTTTACTGCTATCAACTACAGGAAACTTCAGCAGAACCACAATTAAATGTTAAAGAGTTATATCCCTACAAAGAATTAGAGAATTGTTTCCACTTGTTGCACAAGAGTTTAAAGCTTTAAGTCTATGGGTAAATACCTTTCACAGAATTCGACACTTGGCTTGATTGCAAATGTTTTCATTGGATGCATTAAAGTGTTTTCAGCAGTGGATCGACTCATTAACAAGCCAGTAAACACACTACTACAAAAATTATTTCAGAGTAGAACTGGTGCTCTTGTAATAGTCTGTGTGAGACCTCCACTTTATTTTTTGCAAGCTGTGAATCTTGCAGATACATTCTCCCAGCTGATCACATTCCAGATAGCTTTTAGATAGTCAGGTCTAACATTTTTATACTGAAGATAATAAGCATGCTCCCACACATCAATTCCTAGCAGAGGAATAAGACCTAGAAAAGAGAAAATAACTTTGAGAGTCTATGAATAAGAAACATTTCAAAACTTCAAAACCCTACTTCAGAATATTTCCAACTATTTTATTCTTCATTTCCATAACATTTAAAGATGACAATGAACCCTCCAACACACAGGCGCACATTGCTAGATCTTATACAGCTGCTTCCCATAAAAAAGGAAGTGCAGTAGCTGATTTTATGATACACAGCTATGAAAACACCCAATCCTGAGAGCACGATTGAGTTCTAAAAATAAAGTTTTCAACTGGAAAAACTGCCTTAAGGAACACTCTTACTGCAAAATACTCTACTGTGGTGCAACAATAATCATACTTCTAGAAACTGTGCTTATGTAACATTCCACTCTAATATGTTTTAAGGCACAAAATACATTCATTAAACACCTGATTTAGTTACATATATCCTTGTTTTTGAGAGATTAAGGATTAGGAAACCCCAACAAGGAATTGCAACTGAATCCAGCTAAACTGTCTTTGCAGCTGCTAATCCACAGAGATTCAGTTCATCCCCTGTATTCTGTTCTACATAGGTTCTTGTATGGCCCTCAACTCCACAGTATCTGAGTGCCTTCCAAAAGTCCATTAACTGATGTGATTAACAACTGTCATGTGTGGTTTGTTCTCTCTCCAGAGCCATGGCGGAAGTTTGCAGAGTTTTTGCACTGGGATTGGAGGGAAAGACCGACAATAAGAGAAACCATCAAAAATTATGCACCTTGTTAGATGTACTGTGGTATCTTCCCTCAGCAGTGCAGTCTGAATCCAACTGGCTCAACTGCTACCATCACAGCATAGAATCAAATAAAACCCACACATGGCAAATCAGATATCTTTTAAAAGGGGTCAGGTCCAACATTTTGCTGTTGGCTTATCCCTGGCTGAGAAATCTTTAAGAGCCATCTCTGGTTGACAATATACCGTATATATTCGTTCATAAGCTGAATATTTTTGGTAAAAAAGTGACGCATCAAAGAGCGGGGGTTGGCTTATAACCGGGTCTACACCAAAATTCGATGATTTTAAACTCTATGGCAGGGATCGGTAACCTTTGGCACATGACTCGCCAGGGTAAGCACCCTGGCAGGCCGGGCCAGTTTGTTTACCTGCCACATCCGTAGGTTTGGCCGATTGCGGCTCCCATTGGCTGCGGTTTGTCACTCCAGGCCAACGGGGGCTGCGGGAAGCGGCGCTGGCCGAGGGATTTGCTAGCCGCCACTTCCCGCCACCCCCATTGGCCTGGAGCGGCAAACTGTGCCCACTGGGAGCCGCAATTGGCGGAACCTGAGGACGCGGCAGGTAAACAAACCCGCCAGGGTGCTTATCTTGGCAAGCCGCGTGCCAAAGGTTGCCAATCCCTGCTCTGTGGAATCACTGAATTGAAAATCTAATACATTGTCATTTTGTTTACCTGGAGCGCCTGCAGGCATGGAGCCCCTCAGCTCCCTGTGGCCGCGGTTCGCCGTTCCCAGCCAATGGGAGCTGTGGGAAGTGGCACAAGCAAACTGTGGCCACAGGGAGCTGAGGGGCTCCATGCCAACAAAACGTCCCAACCTGCCAGCGGCTTACCCTGACAGGCTGGGAGCCAAAGTTTTCCAACCCCTGAAATATAGGTTCGGCTTATGAAAGGGTCATACAGTTTTTGTTATCTTTACTTATCCATCTTGGGGGGGGGGGGGGGGGGGGGGGTCGGCTTATAAACGAATGGGCTAATGAACGAGTATATACGGTATCTGTCATTAGCATACACCTCCCCTAGTTGTAGTGATTCAAAGGTAAGTGTAATTTCAGGTTTTAACATATGTCCCAGTGTGCCCTGTCAACGTCAGCATGTTTAAAAATAAAAATGGTGTGATTGTAAAAAGAGAAGAGGTTTCTCTCCCCTCTGTTGAGAGAAAAGCCTACACACAGGGGAAAATTAATTATACACAAAGTGCTGTCAAACACACAGAACAAACAAACAAACAAACAAACAAACCAGTTTAATCTTCCACTTCTAGGTGATATTAAGTGTTGTTTGCAAAGAGAGGCAAAAAGTGTTCAAATGAAGGCAATTTTTAAGTTGATGCCTCTTTAAATTACTTTCTCCAAAGAAGAAACCATATGAGCAACCCTCCCATCATCCATGAAAGCTGAAGTCCCTGTACAGCTGAAAATTCATCCATCTTCCTCCTCTCCCTGTCCACCGAAGCTAAGATTTTAAAACCTCCTCCCCCATACATTCTCCAAAATGTATAAGCTGTTCTTCACAAGTGTTAGGTTTAAAAAGGATATTACTACTTTTCATCATTTTTAATAAAGATAAAGTCACATGCAGTCTCTCTCTAGCCATATTTACTTAGAAATAAAAAGATGGATGTATTAAATAGCCCTTTCAAGCTGCCACTACAGCTACTTTCCTCATAAATATACATAACAGTTTGGGTTTTCTTTCAAAGATAATTTAAAAACAAAACTAACCTGTTGTTCCTTGCAGAGGGTCTTGATTGTAACAAGCAGTGACCTGCAGACGGCCTTGGTCCTGGTTAAAACCAAGCCACCCCCATCCTGAACCTTGAACACCAACCGATACTGCCGTCAGCTTCTCCTTGAAGTTTCCAAAGGAGCCAAAGTCACGCTTGATGGCTTCCATCAGTTCCCCTTAAATGTTTATTTAAAAAAAAAAAAAACACAACAACATACACACCACACACTTTACACTATTTTCCAGCTGATATCAAGATTTATTTTTGAAGTCAGAGAGAGGCAGAGGCAGTTGGCTTCCCCCTCCTCATTTTTTCTGAGAAAGGAAAAAGAAGTAATTCTTAATAGATCTTATGCATTAGTATTTCATACAGATACTGCAATTTAAAAGGAAAGCAAAAAGGAAAAAAAAATCTCCAGTTGAATAATCAACGTAAAGGTACTACCATGCTCTTATCCAATATTTATAATACTAAGGAGCTTATGTGTTTGTCAGACAGACAGGCAGCAGGATGAATGGGTGGGGGGGGGTATTATTTGAAGAGTGCTAGATAGTCTGACTTGACAGTATGCGAGACAAGTATCCGTATAAACTTTCCCACAGATTGCACCTCTGACGCTCACTGATGACCAGGTGCCAGCTCACGCCAAGGTCCCCACACCTCAATTGAATACTGACAAATACATAGCTGAATCAGGCTGGCTTACCCACGGTATTGTTAAAATAGGCATTGCATTAGAATTATAAGAACGTGTTTAGACTTTACTGAATGTTTGAGCTGCAGCATGCATTAATATCACTATCATCTGTATCCCATATTGTAAGGTAGTATTGGAGCAGTTGTATTATAAACCCTCTGTAACTAACATAACAGCCATACTGGGTCAGACCAACGGCCCATCAAGCCCAGTACCCTGTCTTCTGACACTGGTAGATATCAGATGTTCTGGAAGGAATGAACAGAACAGGGCAATTTACTGAGTGATCAATCCCCTGTCGTCCAGTCCCAGCTTCCAGCACTCAGAGGTTTAGGGACACCCAAAGGATGGAATTGTGTCCCTGACTATCCTGGATAACAGCCATTGATGGACCTGTCCTCCATGAACTTATCTAATTCTTTTTTGAACCCAGTTATAGTTTTGTCATGACCAACTCTCTTCCCTAGCCTCTTTGTCTAACTTCAGTTGTAGGCTCTTTAAGCAAATGATGCATCTTCTGTACCTGAAGAGGAGCATGAACTCTTATAGTGCTGTACATATAGGCTTTAATGCAGCATTGCTAGGTCTTTGCTTAAACTTCCAGGAAAGCATATTCTAATCATTTCTAACCGAGGAAGCTGCAAAGAGTACAAGATAAGGGGAAGCAAAACTAAGGCAGACTTTAGTCTAAAGTATTTCACAAAGTTCTTGTACACAAGTGAGCCTGAACTGTATTATTCAAGCTTAGCTGCAGTGACATTTACTCCCCCTTCCTGTTTCTTAATTCCATAGTGGAAATTCTGAAGTTTCTATTTTTTTTTTTTTTTTTTGGTAGTTTGAAGACAAAGAAGAACTAGTAAACATTGAATTATGAAGCTACAATTTTAATGAGCGGTTATGATGTTAAACTACAACATATATATAGGCTAATGAGACTATTCTGTCATGGAGGTTGCAGATTCCATGACTTTCCAGGACCTCCATAACTTCTTCCGCAGTGGTAGGGTTGATGCAGCTGTCAGCCCCAGGGCCACCAGAGCAGCAGCTCCAGAGCTGAAGCAGCAGCCAGGATTGGGGCTGGGGCTAGAGCAGCAGCAGTGGTGGGGCTAGAGCAGCTGCCAGAGGTCAGCTCCCAGCAGCACTCTGACTGTTAGTCCCCCCTTTCCCCCACCATATACCCCTCTCAGGGTATTCTTAGTAAAAGTCAGGGACAGGTCACAGCTTTCCAGGAATTTTTGTTTATTGCCCATGACCTGTCCCTGACTTTTACTAAAAATACCCGTGATAGAATCTTAACCTTAACTACTTCATAGCAACAAATGCCTAGTTTCTACCAGAGCAAAACTGAAGTAGTTATGTACTATCCTGAATCCCAGAGATTGAAAGAACTGACACCTCCACTCAAAACACTTTCTGATTTTACATAAAAACAAAATTGTTAATTTTTTTGGAGGGCTGGGGGAGAATCACCTTCGTCTAAAGCCTCCTTCATGTCCTTCTCCAGTTCTTTTCTACATGGTCCCCAATATCTTTAACTGCCTCCCTGTCGTGGTCTATAGCACAGTGATTCTCAACCAGGGTATGTGTACCTCTAGGGGTACACAGAAGTCTTCCAGGGGGTATGTCAACTCATCTAGAGAAGTGTTTCTTATCCTGAGTCGCAGGATGGGTTTAGGGGGTTACAAGTCCAGGGCCGGCATTGGGGGGTGGCAAGCAGGGCAACTACCTGGGGCCCCACATCACAGGGGGCCCTGCAAAGCTAAGTTACATGCTTCTGCCTTGGGCAGCAGGGATCGGGCTTCAGACTCCCAAAAGAAGTACAGTAGTCTGGAAAGGTTGAGAACCACTGGTCCATCACACCTCTACACTGTACTTCTTTAAAACTATACGTCTTCCATGAGGTCTTTTAAAGCCTTAAAGCTAATGAGTCAGGTCAATGACAGCCCGATCCAACTCCTGGAATGGTGGATTTTTGTTACCAGTGAGTTTTTTCTTTCCCTGGATTGCAGTGCATTTAACACTAATCTAGGTCTTGAAAACTTTTATTGCATTATCACAGTTTCGGGTGGCTAATTTATTACTCCATAGTCAATCAATAAAATAAAAGGTTAATGAATTTTACAATGGCATCATCATAATAATGGCAGCTTTTATACTGTGAACAAATATATAGCTACCTATGTAACCAAGTCTGTCTTTAATAAAAGTCTAGTCTCATGCTCAGTAAAGCTCTATTTTAGAGTGTATGCAAAAAATTAGAATATTAATTATTTGTATTACAAGAGCCCCTAAGGGTCTCGATCAGGATCGGGGCCCCATTACGTTAGGTGCTGAGCAGACATACTAGAAGACTGACGATTTTGAAGGATCTTAATTTTTCAAATCTTTTAGCTTTTAAGTGACAAACTAAATACAATAGATTTCTTTACAGGCCACAGTTTGCCACAATTAATTCTATTTGTTAATGTTGACATATCAGTAAGCCATCAAGAATGAGTACTAACCTTGAGGCTCTCCTCCCCCGTTAGGAGAAAGGTTTGTCCAGAAGATGGTGTGGTTGATGTGACCCCCACCATTGAACTTTAGTGCAGGCTGAAGAGACACCTGAGCTGTAACATCACCTGAAGACACATAAGATCAACAGAATTAAGTGGAAGAAAATGTTGCCACAGGGATGAATAAAGTAAGCCCTGTTCGTAACAAGATAAAAGCTTTACTATAGTATAGTGCTGTAACAGGTTATTACAATTTGTGAAAAAGTAAGTTTGTGGCATTTGTGCTCACCACTGTAAATCATATTCTACACAAAACTGTTTTAACATAGCTCTCTGACATCTTTACACATAATATGTGCTTTGTCTTCACTAGAATTTTACTTCATGTTGGTTATCACATGTTAACTAACCTAAGGTAAGAACACTCCTTTTTTCCCTGGGTGACGACAAAGCCTGAAAAGCCACAGTTGTACACAGGGGCACTGGAAGTTCAGTCCACATTTTCCTCACCCTAGCTATTCAAAATCCTGTTTAGAACACCAAGATCAAAACCCAAACAGCCACTTGATAGACTATCATTACGCTGATTTTACAACCCACTAACAGTGCTACATGTTACTGTGTGAGAAGCAAAAAATGAATGTACTATAAGCCAGAGGCAAGTCACTATATAACTGCAGTTAATAACCACAGACCTCCATTTGGAAGACATTGTATAACTGCATATGAAGACATGGTGTACACCCTAAAGAATTAGTTGTCCAAGGATCTGATCCTGCAACTGGCAAATCCCTGAAATTGTGAGGGACGAGTTATAGAATCAGGGTCTAAATTGGAAAAAATATTAAATTTATAGAAGTAAAAATATTCTTATTTTCTGAAGTAATGACCCAGTTCAGGAAAGCAAGCAGCATGCATTTAACCACTTTCCTGAACTGGGCCGTAAATCATTTTGGGTACCTTGTTAATTTAATATTTTTTCAAATGAGTACAAAAAACTCTGAAAAGCAATGTTCTCTAAATAAACAAACATACATACATTACATGAGCTATACTTAAAATACTAATTAACAGAGTACAAGATAGCACACACCTACAGATTAACACTGCTTTAAAAATACTACAGTATGTGGTCCAATATTGAAATGCATTACTAAGATATTTTTCTTTAAATATGAGGAAGTTCCATTCTAATTTAAGTTTTCATTCTCAGAAAGGCATGCTTTCGCATATTGCTTATGTTGTTGGGGGGTTATTTTTAAACTAGATGACAAAAATGGAGACTTTGCTCTTTCCTAGCAATGTTTACAAAACTGAACTCTGAAGGACAAAATTCATGCTACTGGAAGTATTGAGTTTATTGGCATTTAAAGCTGTACAAGCAACTATTTACTAACACTGCTGTATGTTAACAAAAAACAACACTACACAGTAGTGAACATTCAGGGTGTACAGAATACATCTGAAAGACTTTTTAAAAAGGGATAAACCCTGTCTTCTGATATACACATGCAATTCAATGTGAAGTCAGTGGAAGCTGTGTGTACGTATCTAAATGCAGTACTTGGTCTGTACCATTAATACACCATATCAGGAACAGTTTACAATGCTGCAGACAGGTATCTGCTTATCTGGGAGCCACCAATGGAGACAACAATCCTGCATTTCTTTAATTACTATGCTTTTGTGCAATAAGCAGTATGTCTGGTTCTTTTCCCTCCTTAATCCTATTTTCTCTAATTCTTCTCTGCAACAAAGCTTTCCTCTGACCACTACTGAAAGGAAAATGCATGGTCTAATCCAGATAAAAGAGGGAACTAAATTCACACTTGTATTATAGATAACATGGCATTTGAAGAAAATGGATTTGAAATGAATGACCTAGTTAGTTAAGTACCAAGCGATTTTCAGAAATACCCTGATTTAGGTGCGTAAATCCCACTGACCCTTAAAGTACACCTAAATCACCTAGTTATTTTTGGAAATGAATCGCACATGTTGATACATGACCATCAAATGATACTGTACAGTAGTGGGTAAAGTTGTCTTCTTTCATATGGGTTGGGTAGGTAACAATGACTACAAATTTGTATCTAAGTTTGACAGCCAGCATGATGCTGCAGCAGTGAGCTGGTGAATGACCTTCAGGCCCCTGGCAAAAAAAAAAAAAGATGAAGACACTCAGATGAGGTGCTCCATCATTTGTGCCTGGTGACCACAGTTGCATACAGGTGTTTGCCTCATTTTCCATTTAAAGGAGGTTTGTCCACATCTCCCATAAGATGTCCTGATGTGATTCGATCTGCACCAGTCTTTCCCACATAAAACAAAATCCAGTGGTTCCTCAACAGGATCAACAAGCTGTTTGTTTTGAGCGGTCAAAATGCTCCATGTGACTCTCCATTGAGCCTCAGCATTGAAGTTGGATGTAAGGGTCTTGGTACAGTTCCATAAAAGGTTGTGGGATTTTAATCTTTGGCAAATTCTGCAGGTCATGGTGCAGCGGGATTGTCATGATTGCATTGACATGGTTAAGAAAGCGAGATGTCTGAACAGCTCTTCTAATCTGTGGAGGCTAGATGTGCAACAGGACTGGGAGCTAGTCAACTGGGGTTGATTTGAGCATCTGACATTATGCGTGTACCATTACTGAGTTGAGTGTCAAGGAGTTTAGTGCGACTGCTGTGAGACCACACTGGCGCACAATATTCAGCTGCAGAATATACCAAGACAATTATTGTGGTTCGTAAATTTCATGGACTGAAGCCCCATGATGTTCCAGTCAATTTTCTGATAAGCGCAACATGAGACCTAACTTTATCACAGGTGTTCTTGAGGTGTTGTTGAAAGGTCAATCTCTGGTCCAGTGTAATGCTGAAATACTTTGGATTAACCTCGTGTCTGACACTCTCACCGCAGACCTGTACATCAAGTTTGGTATTAGCCATTTTATTATTCAGATGGAAAGCAGTTACCATGGAGTTTTTTGGGTTAGGCCTAAGTTTCCAGCATTGGAAATAATCAGCCATTCTGCTAAGATCTCAGGTTAAGCTTGTATGCTGAACAGCTAGGGCAATGTCATCCGCATACATAATTTCCTTGACTACGTCGCTGGTATATCTCCGATATATAGATTAAAAAGTATTGGGGCCAGGACAGAGTCCTGAGGGATGCCCAAGTTAAGAGTTCTTAGTCTATTGATCCTGCTATTAATGTGTACTTTAAAAGCAGCAGCCCCTAGTCATTGCCGCCAAGAGGTGGATTGTTCGCCAGCAGTGAATGATGCGGGAGATTTGAGGAGAAGGCCCTGTTTCCAGACAGTGTTGTATGCCGAGGACAGATCAACAAGGGTGATCCCTGTCTTCAACTTACTATGGAATCCTGCCTCAATGTGGCCAATAAGTGAAGCTACTTGGTCACAGCAGTTCCTCTTCCAGTGAAATCCTGCCTGGTCTGCTGGGAGGATGTCTTTGATAATATCAGACAGATGGTGGAGCAGCACCTGTTCCATGAGCTTGCTGGTGGTTGAGAGCGATGGGGCGGTAGCTGGCTGCATCATCTGTGGGTTTCCCACTGTTGTCTGTCACCAGTTTCTTGGCACTTCTCCGATTCTATGCACAGCAGTAAAAGTGCTCCCAACTATTCCTGTAAAGTGTTAACCAACTATAGTAGCAGAGGTGACTCTCTACACAGAACACATCTTAAAAATCAGGTGTTCTTTAGAAACATGTCACCAGCACCAACAAAAATTGATCTGCCTGGCTAAAGGGAGGTTCACTCATTTTTACCAGTCCAGTACTCTGACAGAACAAGATGTAAGATGAACTTCTCAATACAATTAAACTGAAACATATTTGAAAACAGTGCTAAGAGTATATAAGACTATTGCTGCCAACTTTCTGAAATAGAAGACATGCAGCACTGACATTACAGGAAACCAATGCAGAACTTTTTAAATATGTTTACTTTGGCAAGCAAAAAATGTGTAATATTGCTATGTATCTAAAGTATTATTAATATTATGCACTTCTATAGAGTTTTGTGGAAAACCTTAAGTTTGAGCCCACTAATAAGTTAAGTCTAACATGCCTGAGAGGAAGGCGGATACTCTAGTATCACCCTTTTATAGGTGTCTCAGTTAAGTGTCTTAGTTAAGTGATTTTTCTAAGGTCATGACAGTAAGACTGTAGCAAAGCTAGGAATAAGACCCATATCTCCTGACTACCAGTCACGTGCAGTAACTACAAGATAAGATTGTAGTAGCTTTCTTCCCTTCTGTTAACAGCGCCCACACATACCTTTTGCCAATGCCTCTTTATATTTCTCCTCTGCAATATTCAGATTATTTACATAAGTAGCATGATGTTTGCTGTGGTGTAGCTGCATGATTTCTGCAGTGATGTGGGGTTGCAGGGCACCATAGTCATAAGGCAAGTCAGGAAGAGTGTGTTTTTGCCTGGAGGCCGAACATCCCAAAGCTGCAATCAGCTGAGTGCGACTCCTGAAAAAAAAAAAAAAAAATACACTCATCTTATTGAGCATTCAATATTAAATTATTTTTTAAAAAGCAAATACAGTTACACAATGGTCTCATGTGCCAGATCCTGCCACTTTTATGCTGATTAGTCTCTTACTGTGACAGACTGATAATATCTTGGACAAACCTTATGGAGTTAATCTTAACTTCACTGAATGGAGTTAAACTTTAATGAATTAGATTTAATACTTGTGGGGTCCAATGTATTAAAAATCTGTAATTGTTTATGTGTTGTTGTAGTATTGTTTGTAACTTTTCTAGGAGACCAAGGTAAAACTTGGGGGAAATGTTAGGGACTTCAAAGGACATTTGGGGACAATGCGCGTAAAGTGGATTACCTAGGAAATACCTGGGGGTAAAAGGAATGCAAATTATCCAACTTAAATCCATCCTTCTGAAGCTATGCCCTGGGAAAAGAGTCCCAGTGTCTACAATTTACCTGCTCCCCAATCTGCATGAAAGATGAACTCCACTGTTCATGAGTGTGCTAGTTCAGAGCTGAAATTGCTATGAATTTGTGATTACAAAAGAGACCTCCTTGGGAATCTGAAGGACTCACTGGCCAAAACTGGGGGGAAATCTCCGGTACACTGGCTAGCAGATAACTTGGTTCTTTTATTGTTTTTAATGTGTTTTCTCTGTCATGCTTTTACCCCAAGAATAAAAATAGGCCTGCATAGGAAGAACTGTGTGGTAACTTAACACCGTAGCAACTGCACTGTTATGTCATTGAAGAGAAACTAAGCAGGACTGTTTAAACTGCCTTTGCTAGGAGTAACACAATGAAGGCAGGGAACTGCTCAGCCTGGAAATACCCCAGTCAGAAGGGAGAGTAGATTTCCACCCTAGTGAGGTAACAGCTAGTCAGCTGAATGCCTGAGCGTGGGTGGCCTTGCTGGCCCAAAGAGGGGAACAGGGGTGCAGTTGCCCTAATCTGTGACACTTCTCTAGTTGTCCCATTACTTTCATTGTGATTACTTGTGGCATAAGGTACTTCTCAATGTGAGTAACATTGGTAGAATTTTACTCTATGTAATTAAGGTCCAGACGTACAAAGAAGTTATTAACAGTATTGGCAGCCCCAAGCAACCTTTTCACTGCAACTATGGAAGCTTGAAACCTCTCTTTTTTTAACAAAAGCCAAGATTTTTGTGCAATCTCTTGGTTCCAACAGCTAAGGCTTCAGGAAAAACACCAGCTACAACACAAATAGTGATAAAATTATGAGTTGGCAACATCCAGCTCCCTTATGCTAAACAATGTTGTTGTAGTCATGTTGGTTCCAGGACATTAGAGACACAAGGTAGGTGAGGTAATATCTTGTACTGTATTGGACCAACTTCTGTGGGTGAGAGAGAAGCTTTTGAGGACCTGAAGAAGAGCTCTAGATAAGTTTGAAAACTTGTTTCACCAACAGAAGTTGGTTCAATAAAAGCTATCATCTCACCTACCCTTGCTCTCTGATGCTAAACAGTTCACACAAAGGAAACAAGAGCTGTTCCTGGGGGCTTTGCAGTATGAAGGGCTCAAGCCTCTGAAAAACCTAAGCATTTACTTAGATTTACTCACATAAGAAGCCCACCCAGCTGTAGAAGCATTTGCAGCCCCAGAGCAGGATGAAGCTGCTGAGAATTAAAAATGATAATCTAACCACAGCCAGAAAACAAAACCGAACCCTTCCCCTGCGCCTTGCCAGCCAGGGTATCTGAGCTGAGGGGCAAAGGCCCCAGGCCAGGGAACTTCCCACCATGCTGGGAAGTGAAGTGAAGTGGGCCTGGAAATCACTGCATGAACAAACCTCTGGCCGCCCACTAGTCTGGTTCCGTGCCACGGCAGGGGGATATGGGGTAAGAAGAGAAGAGTGGAGGGCAGCTAAGATGGGGGGGGGGGGGGGCGGGGGGGGGGATGTAATGGGGGGGGGGGAGCAGAGCAGGGAGCAAATGGGATTAGGAGGTAATAGGGAAAGATGGAAAAGAGTGGGAGTAATGAAATAAGGTGGCAGCTGGAGTACAGGGGGCAGAGTAGGGGAATAATGGGGTACATGGAGCAGAGTAATGGGGTAAGGAGCAGGTGGGGGAGGGGCAGAGCAGGGGGGATAACAGGGTGGGGGAAGCAGGGTAAAGGGGTAAGGAGCAGGTGGGGGAGGGGCAGAGCAAGGGGATAACGAGGTGGGGGAAGTAGAGTCACAGGGTAAGGAGCAGGTGGGGGAGGGGCAGAGCGAGGGGATAACGGGGTGGGGGAAGTAGAGTCACAGGGTAAGGAGCAGGTGGGGGAGGGGCAGAGCGGGGGGATAACGGGGTGGGGGAAGCAGAGTCACACGGTAAGGAGCAGGTGGGGGAGGGGCAGGGCAGGGGACATAAGGGGGAGCAGGGTAAAGGGGTAAGGAGCAGGTGGGGGCGGGGCAGACACACTCGATTAATAACCCGACCCCTGGACGGCCCCCGAGGGCAGGTCACACTGACATTGAGACACCTGCGCCCCCCCGGCTCCCACGCCTCCCTCCGTGGCCTTGGCCGGGCGCCCCAGGACCCCCGCGCCGGGCGGGCCCTCACCTGCCCCGGGCAGCCAGGCGGCACAACATAGCGGCGGTGGCGGGTCCGGGCAGTACTGAGCGCAGGAGGCCGCTCGCTGTCCCGAGGTCGCGAACAAGGCGCTTGCGCCGCCCCGCCCCGGCTTTTCCCCGCCCAGGCCCAGCGCGGGACCGGGCCCAGCGATCGGCCTCCGCCCCCGCCCGTTCCCGGGGCCCCGGCAGCGCCCAGCCCGGGAAGGAAGCGGCCAGGCACGGCCGGGCTGCCCAGGGGGCGCCCGCCGGCCCCACACGCTGCTCGGGTCGGACCCGCCCAACCCCAGCCTGGCGCCCCAGGCCTCCGCGGTGGCGCAGGGCGGCTGGAGCCGGGTGATGGGGACTCCCTGCCTGCCTGTAGGGCAGCTCAGTGGCGCTGGCCTGGCCGGGGCTCCCGTGGTGCTCGGGACCAGCCACAAACCAAATGGTGCCCCGGGTGAGGAGCGTCTTTGACGTTTCCCTCCGTTTGTTAAACTTTTTAGTAGCTGTTTTTTTATTGCATTTGTAGCCATTTCACGACGTTGAGACCCGAGCTACGTGCACGATTTAGCCCTGTCATATACAAGATGATAAATTTGCACGGAAATCCTGCATCAGAGTAATGAATCAAAAACAGCCCCCCCCCCCCGAGCATAGCCCCCCCAGCCACATAGACTCCTGAAACGGGATGGGGATGAGGGTGTGGGTAGGGAGGATGGAGGTGAAATTAATGAAGTAACCAGATGTGATGGTCTGCAAAATATAATCTCCTCCTGTGCAGGTTGGAAATGGGAGAGATGGTCTCCAAAGGGAGGGATGTCAGCAGGATGGTGCCGCTGAAGATTCTGGAGGTGGGGATGTTGTGGACCCTTGGCCAAACCATCAACATTATCACTTGGACAGATGGGTCATGGTAGCAGTTGTGATCTTTTCATTTGAGATCTCGGCGGCCTCTTTGATAGTTCAGTTGGCCTTTGTATGTAAAGACCTGAACCAGATGATCTCTCTGTGCTATTTGTGGCCTGCTAGATTTTCTTTTGTTTGCAGGCATGTATATGCCAAGGGACCTGAGAGTGGCCCTGGAATCCTTCAAAGTATGGAGAGATTCTTTGGTGGACTTGGAAAAGAGTTTAAATCCATCAAAAGGAAAGTCTTTAACAATATTTTGGACCTCCCTAGGAAACCCAGACAACTGTAGCCCACAATGAGGCTTTTGCTAGGAGACAGTTGACGCTCAGCTTTTATGGACTTGACCTGGTCACAGTGTTCTGCAGGGAGGTGCTCAATAAAATTATTGGATTTTTCACAATGGGTGTGGTTGTATTTCATCATCAGCACTTGGTAATTTGTAATCCAAAATTGCAGGGTTGCTGAAGAATAGCTCTTGGGATGCAATTGGTTGAATTGCTGTTGGTCTTTATCATAAGGTATAGACCTTGTGTGGTGTCATCTGTCATGTTCATTGACATGCTCCACAACTAAAGAATTTGGCACAGGGTGTGAAAACAAAAATTCCAAATTTTTCACCATAACCTAATACGTTTATTGGTCCATTTTCATCTGGTGTGGTGGCAAGCATTTGCCAGATGGTTTTAGCAGGATTCACTAAGGTATCGTTCCCTGGTAGAGCCACACAACTAGAGCAAAATGTATGCAAAATGTCCAACGGTTTATGTTGTGACTCCTGGATCTCCTTTAACAGAATCTGTATTGAGTCAGCAATGTTTTTCATCAGTTACTGAAACTATTTAAAACTGTCAGTAAGAGAAGGTGCGGCGGAGAGGCATTACCACTTCATCTTGCAACAATGCTGAAATATTAGTCTGCAGTAGTCATCACATTGTCCGCTGCAATCTCTTGCTCCTCAAAAGAGTCCTCCTGAGGTTGGGGATGTTGAGAAAGGAGTGATGTAGCAGGAGAATATCTCCTTCAGTGATCTCCTCAAGAGGAGCTAGGTCTTCAGAACTACTGATGATAGGCAGCCCAAGTGTCCCAGTATGGCTCCTGAGGTGGACCATAAGGCAAAAGAGGGGGCATCCAATGTTGGTAATGCCAGTGAGAAGGGGCATGAAATTGTTTTTCCTAGGAATTTCTCTGCCAAGGACAGTGATAGGGAAAATGTCCCTTTAATGATAGACAGGAGACCCCTGTACCAAAATCTGGGCATCTAAGGAATCATCCTCGACATAGTCCAAGGGTGGGGCGGACAATGATGGTGAAGACAGCTGTCTGTCCTGTGAGGTAGGTGTTGGAGATCGGGTGCTGGAGATCAGGTGCTATCAGGAAAAGATAAGGTCTGGGGACCTAGTTGTTCAGAATCCATTAACAGTAGAGATTCTATCACATCAGATATATACAATTCCTTGGTGTGTCAAACTTCCTGAGGTACCTGATATACATAAGCCGAGGTAATACGAGGGTCCACAGCGGCTGGTGTCGGTACCTGGAGAGCTGAATGCTTCAGTGGTTCCATTTTAGAAGATGGCGTTTGTACTGAGAGTGCTGTTTCAGCAATACATGTTTAACAGATGACAATGGTACTGAGAACACTGATGACTTCTGGGATACCATCTGGTTACTGACACTGAAGAGTCTGTAAGTAGTCTGAAAGCCAGAGTGCTTGGGCACTTTGATAAAGCAATTATGCTTAGATGGTACATAAGAATGGCCATACTGGGTCAGACCAAAGGTCCATCTAGCCCAGTATCCTGACTTCCGACAGTGGCCAATGCCAGGTGTTTCAGAGAGAATGGACAGAACAGGAATCAAGTGAACCATCCCGTCACCCATTCCCAGCTTCTGGCAGAGACTAGGGACACACACCATCCCTTCCCAACCTACCTGGGTTGGTTTCTGACACCATGGTTTTTTGGACGAATTGAAAGTCTGAAGAGCTCCCAGTACTGGCACTTGAGGTCTCTAAAGTGGTCAGTCTCTGGGGTAATCTTTGATGGAGGCTGTCTGTTAGTTCTAGAATGCCTCTTATTTAGAGCCTTGTCAGTATCTGCCTTACTCTTCTCCCATGAAAATCTCAGGGATTATGGAGATTGACAGGGCAGTGTCATACTGAGCCAAAACAATCTTCCTATTTTTTTTAAATGTGATTTTAAAAGAGGGCAGATCTTTCACTTGAAAGGTATGTAGGTATCTTCCAAACAGCAAAGGCACCAAGTGTGTCAGTCACTGAGATTGATCCCCAGCAGGAGAGGCAGTGCTTTTGCAAACAGCGGCTGCTAACGGGGAGTTTCGAGAGGGAGTTCTCCAGGTGAAGGAGGAGCAAATATGGGACCCTTGGGGTAAGTGGCTGTCTGTAGTGTGTGTTTGTGTTTGGGGGTTACTTGCTGTGTGCTGAGCTTGTGTTTGTCTGTTTGTTTGTTTGTTTGTTTGTTTGTTTGTTTGAAGGACCATGTGCTGTGGCCAGCAGTTGGGAGCTGTGAGCTTCTAAACAAGGTTTGAAATCTAGAAGCCTCTGTTCATTGGCTGAGCCTTAGTCGGGGGGCAGAGCTATCAGGAAGGCCAGGGCTTTATAAAGCAGTGAGCAAGTGACCAGGGGCCACTAACGGAGTTTGGAGGGGGAGTGGGAAAGGGGCAAGGTACACTTGCCATTCTTTAATACCTTTAAACTAAACCATAATCAAAATTTCTTGATTTAAACAAAAACCCTATCATTAACCTAGGTAGCTGTAGGAGAGAATGCAAGCAGAAGCCCAGCAGCAGAGTGGGGGCTATCCTGTTTATTGCACTCAGTGTAGCATGTATGATTACCTGGCCCTGTGGGCGGGTGATGTATATGTGCATTCAGTGCAAGGAGCTCCTGGCCCTCAGAGACTGCGTACAGGCTTTGGAGGCCAGGATAGCAGAGCTGGAGGAGTTAAGGGAGGCAGAGAGGTATGTTGATGAGGCTTTCCAGGACACTGTAGATTTGTCCCACCTCCAGTCAAACAGCCCCTGTGCTGTTAAGGAGGATGAAAGGCTCAGGGAAGGAGAGCAGTCAACAGGAGCAGAGGGAATCCTTCCCATAGTTGGGACGAGGGGCAGCTCTATGTATTTTGCCGCCCCAAGTACGGCAATCAGGCGGCTTTCAGCGGCATGCCTGCGGGAGGTCTACCAGTCCCGCGCCTTCAGCATACCCACCGCCGAAGCCGCTGGACCGGCGGACCTCCCACAGGCATGCCACCGAAGGCAGCCTGACTGCAGCCCTCACGGCGACCGGCAGGCCGCCCCCCGCGGCTTGCCACCCAGGCATGCGCTTGGTGCGCTGGTACCTGGAGCCACCCCCGGTTGGGACCCTCCTTCCTGATGATGTTGGGGTATCCTCTCGCACTCAGGTTACCTCTCCAGGGGAGGGAACTCCAGTCATTAGGAAAAGGCAGGTGTAATAATGGGAGATTCGATCATTAGAAACATAGCAGGATTTGTGATGACCGGGAGAACTGTATGGTGACTTGCCTGCCTGGTGTGAAGGTTGCGGATCTCTTGAGGCATCTAGATAGACTTATGTGTAGTGCTGGGGAGGAGCCAGTGGTCGTGGTTCATGTAAGTACCAATGATATAGGGAAGGGTAGGAGAGACATCCTGGAGGCCAAATTTAGGCTGCTAGGAAAGAGATTGAAATCCAGGACCTCTATGGTGGCATTCTCAGAAATGCTTCCAGTTCCACACGCAGGGCCAGGTAGGCAGGCAGAGCTTCAGAGTCTCAATGTGTAGATGAGACGATGGTGTAGAGAGGAGGGGTTTAGATTTATTAGGAACTGGGGAAACTTTTGGGATGGGGGAGCCTATACAGACTGCTGGCACTTAACATTAAAAAGGTTGCAGAACAGTTTTTAAACTAAGAGATGGGGGAAAGCCGATTGCTGCAGAGAAGCACGTGGATCGGACAGAGACTTCTCTTAGAGAAGAGTCTATTGATAGAGATTCTCTAGGTTTTAGTCAGGAGGAGATGATGGAAGAGGATAAAGTAGGGGTCAGATCAGACAAGAAACATTCACATAAAAAAGAATCTGACACATCAGAAAAGGGCGGACAAATAAACGGTGACATGTTTTTAAAGTGCTTGTACACAAATGCTAGAAGTCTAAATAATAGGATGGGTGAACTAGAGTGCCTCGTGTTAAAGGAGAATATTGATATAATAGGCATCACAGAAACCTGGTGAAGTGGGGACAATCAATGAGACACAATCATTCCGGGGTACAAAGTTTATCGGAAGGACAGAACACGTCGTGCGGGGGGGAGTGGCACTATATGTGAAAGAAAATGTAAAATCAATTGAAGTAAAAATCTTAAATGAATCCACATGTTCCATAGAATCTCTATGGATAGTAATTCCATGCTCTAATAAGAATATAACATTAGGGATCTATTATCGACCACCTGACCAGGACAATGATAGTGACGATGAAATGCTAAGGGAGATTAGAGAAGCTATCAAAATAAAAAACTCAATAATAGTGGGGGATTTCAATTATCCTCATATTGACTGGGTACATGTCACCTCAGGACGAAATGCAGAGACAAAATTTCTCGATACTTTAAATGACTGCTTCTTGGAGCAACTGGTACAGGAACCCACCAGGGGAGAAGCAATTCTCAATTTAGTCCTGAGTGGAGCACAGGATCTGGTCCAAGAGGTAACTATAACAGGACTGCTTGGAAATAGTGACCATAATATAACAACATCTAACATTCCTGTGGTGGGAAGAACACCTCAAGAGCCCAACACCCAACACTGTGGCATTTAATTTCAGAAAGGGAAACTATGCAAACATGAGGAGGTTAATTAAACAGAAATTAAAAGGTACAGTGCCTAGAGTAAAATCCCTGCCACCTGCATGGACACTTTTCAAAGACACCATAATAGAGGCCCAACTTAAATGTATACCCCAAATTTAAAAACACAGTAAAAGAACTAAAGAAGAGCCACCGTGGCTTAACAACCATGTAAAAAAAGCAGTGAGAGACAAAAAGACATCTTTTAAAAAGTGGAAGTCAAATCCTAGTGAGGTAAATAGAGAGGAGCATAAACACTGCCAAATTAAGTGTAAAAATGTAATAAGAAAAGCCAAAAAGGAGTTTGAAGAAAGCTAGCCAAAAACTCAAAAGGTAATAACAAAATGTTTAAGTACATCAGAAGCAGGAAGCCTGCTAAACAACCAGTGGGGCCCCTGGATGATTGAGATACAAAAGGAGCACTTAAAGATGATAAAGTCATTGTGGAGAAACTAAATGAATTCTTTGCTTCAGTCTTCACGGCTGAGGATGTTAGGGAGATTCCCAAACCTGAGCTGTCCTTTGTAGGTGACAAATTTGAGGAATTGTCACAGATTGAAGTGTCACTAGAGGAGGTGTTGGAATTAATTGATAAACTTAACAGTAACAAGTCACCCGGACCAGATGGCATTCACCCAAGAGTTCTGAAAGAACTCAAATGTGAAATTGCAGAACTATTAACTATGGTTTGTAACCTGTCCTTTAAATCAGCTTCTGTACCCAATGACTGGAAGATAACTAATGTAATGCCAATATTTAAAAAGGGCTCTAGAGGTGATCCCAGCAATTACAGACCGGTAAGTCTAACGTCAGTACCAGGCAAATTAGTTGAAACAATAGTAAAGAATAAAATGGTCAGACACAAAGAAGAACATAAATTGTTGGGCAAAAGTCAACATGATTTCTGTAAAGGGAAATCATGTCTTACTAATCTATTAGAGTTCTTTGAAGGGGTCAACAAACATGTGGACAAGGGGGATCCAGTGGACATGGTGTACTTAGATTTCCAGAAAGCCTTTGACAAGGTCCCTCACCAAAGACTCTTATGTAAATTAAGTTGTCATGGGATAAGAGGGAAGATCCTTTCATGAATTGAGAACAGGTTAAAAGATAGGGAACAAAAGGTAGGAATAAATGGTAAATTTTCAGAATGGAAAGGGGTAACTAGTGGTGTTCTCCAAGGGTCAGTCCTAGGACCAATCCTATTCAACTTATTCATAAACCTTCTGGAGAAAGGGGTAAACAGTGAGGTGGCAAAGTTTGCAGATGATACTAAACTGCTCAAGATAGTTGAGACCAAAGCAGACTGTGAAGAACTTCAAAAAGATCTCACAAAACTAAGTGATTGGGCAACAAAATGGCAAATGAAATTTAATGTGGATAAATGTAAGGTAATGCACATTGGAAAAAATAACCCCAACTATACATACAATAAGATGGGGGCTAATTTAGCTACAACTAATCAGGAAAGAGATCTTGGAGTCATAGTGGATAGTTCTCTGAAGATGTCCACGCAGTGTGCAGCGGCAGTCAAAAAAGCAAACAGGATGTAAGGATCATTAAATTTTTTTTTTAAATTAAAGTAAATTTAAATTAAAAAATTAAATCATTACAAAAGGGATAGAGAATAAGATAGAGAATATCTTATTGCCCTTGTATAAATCCATGGTACGCCCACATCTTGAATACTGCATAAAGATGTGGTTGCCGCATCTCAAAAAAGATATACTGGCATTAGAAAAGGTTCAGAGAAAGGCAACTAAAATGATGAGGGATTTGGAATGGGTCCCATATGAGGAGAGATTAAAGAGGCTAGGACTTTTCAGCTTGGAAAAGAGGACTCTAAGGGAGGATATGATAGAGGTATATAAAATCATGAGAGGTGTGGAGAAAATAAATAAGGAAAAGTTATTTACTTGTTCCCATAATGTAAGAATTGGGGCCACCAAATTAAATTAATGGGCAGCAGGTTTAAAACAAATAAAAGGAAGTTCTTCACACAGCGCACAGTCAACCTGTGGAACTCCTTGCCTGAGGAGGTTGCGAAGGCTAGGACTATAACAGGTTTTAAAAGAGAATTAGATAAATTCATGGAGGTTAAGTCCATTAATGGTTATTAGCCAAGTTGGGTAAGGAATGGTGTCCCTAGCCTCTGTATGTGAGAGGGTGGAGATGAATGGCAGGAGAGAGATCACTTGATCATTACCTGTTAGATTCACTCACTCTGGGACACCTGGCATTGGTCACTGTCGGTCGACAGGATACTAGGCTCGATGGACTTTTGGTCTGACCCAGTATGGCCGTTCTTATTCTTATGTTGAATCCCAGGGATCTCTGCACACCTCAGCGATGCAACCCCTGAGAAAGCCCCTCAGGCAGGAGGGGATGGGGAAAGGGACCCCTTAAAGCCAAAGAGGTGTAAAACTAATATAAATTAACACTAAGAATGTATAGTTAAAGGTATAAGCTAAGTGGCACCCTAGATGCTCTGTCTCAGGTGGGTGATTGAGAAGGAACTCGGGGCAGTTCATCTACGCAGCTCTATATATCCTCACAAGGACGGCTGGAGTGAAAGTGCAGGCCAAACAGGCACTACTATGAAAATCTGAAGTGGAGCACCCATAGGGATGTTACTTGACAATCAAATTTATTTCATTTAATATTAATATTATAAATATAGGGTCATACTGAACCATCATGAAACATGTGTGGCACAAAATAATCAGATAATAAAGTGACGGGGGCCACATAAATACCTACCTAGAGAGATAACTTACCAATAAATAAATACAAAAACACTAAAAAAGGGCAAGGCTATCTTTAAAAAAAAATCAAGGGGAGAGGGAGAATTGATTTATAAATTTCCATTATAGTTTGGTTTGTCTCAAAGTCAGTCTTATGTTGGTAGTGTTGAATTTCTTAGATTTGGTAGGCTCCTCGGCCACAAGGAACAATTTTGATAATCTAGTCTCACCTTTTAGGTATAGCACAGGACATAGAACTTTAACCAGTAATTTCTACATCTAGCTCCAGTGCTTGAACTAGACCACTGTTTCTAAACCTTTTTAGGTTGGTTGCCCCAACATAATTCCCCCCCCCCCATGCCCTTATGTTTACTATAAAAGAACAATATCAATGCTAACCCTATGATTCGTGAGAGTATTCCAAGGGGTTGACAAAGCATACTTACCTTGAAGGAGGGTAAGGATGTGCACAGAAGCAGGGTGCATGATTCCTTGCTTTTAGTTTGTAATAAATTTTTTCAGTGCCTCACAGTCCACCAGATGAGAAATACTGGACTAGATTAAATCAAGAGTAAATTAAGTTTAGAGAAGGATAAAGATGTTGGTCTCCATTCTCCACTATGGCTGAGCTGTACTTGAACCTAGTGGAGGTAGTAGCCAAAGCGAGCCAGTTGCAGCCCTTCAGAGCCTCAGTTGCCAGGCAAGTTAGAGCAGGAATGGTCGTACTCTGAACTTGCCTAAATCCTGTATGCCAATGGAGGATTGGGTGTAGCAGAGCTGAGTTATGCCTCACCCCTAGCACCAATGAAGATGGAGGCTGATATAAGATGCAAAGTCAATATGGTCTCTCCCTCAGCAGGGATTTTCCCTACAGAGGGAATTCTCCCTTCTGAGGCATGAGCTGATTTACACCTATTTTGCACTGCTTAGCAAATGAAAAATGGGAAATAACTGGTTAAGCAGTACTGCAGAAAAGGATCTGTAGGGGTAGAGTGGGTCACAAATTAAGTATGTCCGTGTGATTCTGCTGCAAAAAAGGCAAATGTCATTCTGGGCTGTATTAACAGGAGTGTCATATGTAAACGGTGAAGGTAATTGTTCTTCTGTACTCAGCAGGAGTGAGACCTCAACTGGAGTATTGTGCCTAATTTTGGGCACTGCACTTTGAGAGAGATGAATTGGCAAAAATCCACAGGAGAGCAACAAAAGTAATAAAAGGACTAGACAGCATGACCTACCAATAAAAATGGAAAGAATTGGACGTTTAGTTTAGATGGCAGGGGAGAAAGAAGACGTTACATCTTCAAACATGTAAAAAGTCATTAGAAAGAGGACACTGATCAATTGTTCTCTATGTCCACTGAAGGTAGGAGTAGAAGAATTCCCCTTAATTTGCAGCAAAGGGGGTTTAGGTTAGATATCAGAAAATACTTTAACTACAGATAGTTAAGGACTGAAACCAGTAACCCAGGGAGGTTGTTGAATCTCCATTATTGGAGGTTTTAAGAACAGAGGGTATTCACCCAAAAGAGGGGTCACACAAGCATAGTGTAGAAGGGGATCACAGTATTGCCACCCTTACTTCTGCACTGCCTTCAGAGCTGAGGAGTCAGAGAGCAGTGGCTGCTGGCTGGGTACCCTGCTCTGAAGGCAGCGCTGCTGCAAGCAGCAGTGCAGAAGTAACAGTGGCATGGCATGAGGATCATCACAGCCTGAAATATTTTCAAAAGGGGTTCCCCCCCCAAAAAAAGTTTGAGCATCACCAGATTTAGACACACACTGTCATGGATGGTTTAAGTCAGTGTTCCTCAAACTTTTGTACTGGTGATCCCTTTCACACAGCAAACCTATGAGTGCAACCCCCCCCCCCCCCCCCCCACTAAATTAAAAATACTTTGTATTTAACACTATTATAAATGCTGGAGGCAAAGTGGGGTTTGGAGGTGGAGGCTGACAGCCTGCAACCCCCAAGTAATGACCTTGTGACACACCTGAGGGGTCACAACCCCCCACTTTAAGAGCCCCTTGTCTAAGTATTCTTAATCCTGCCTCAGCACAGGGGAAAAGACTAGATGACGTCAAGGTCCTTTCCAGCACTACATTTCTGATTCTATTATTTATAGCAACACCAAGTGGCCTTAGTGAACTGGAAAATCTGAGCCTTCAAGTGATCAGGAATATGGTTTCAGTGTGTTCAGTGATACTGAGTGCACCGTTATGTTGAACCTGCTATTTCTGTTCTCTTCCTTATTGATCTTTTTCAGGCTTTATGTTTTCCCCTCTGCATTTTCTTCCATGCATCTACTCAAATTCCAACCCCCATTCATTCCCTCCCCACCACTGCTTCATTCCAACACCTTTTCCTTTATCAGCTAAATAATCAGATATTAAGTAGTTTGACATGTGTGTTATTGGGAAGTTAACTGTGAAGCCCACTAGCATCAATATACAGAAGAGCTCAGGCCTCTACATCCTTAAAGTTGTTTACAGAAACAAATACTGCCTCAAGTTTAGATCACATCAGAAGGTTGTTAGTTTGCTTTTAAATAAAGTGAAAGATTTCAGATTCTGCAGAATCTAGATGTCAATTATGCCCTATAAATACATCAAGCAATGTATAAGCCAGCATGTTATACTTGGCTTCTGCTAGGGATGCAACATGAAGCATCATTTCAGAAAATCCAATTGGAGGGCACCTTTGTTTTGTAATCCCATTATTTAGTATGTGTAGTACCATAGCATCTAGGTCGCCAGTTTAGGATTTGCTGGGACAGCATACTAATGTGTCAATGGCTCCATCTGAGCCAGTTATACTGTTTGGCAATCCATGAATGTAGAATAAAAATAGTTGTATATTCCAACATCTAGAGTGAAATCTGGACCGCACAGAAGTAAATGGAAGTTTTGCCATTGACTTGAGTGGGGCTAGGTTTTCACCCCCAACATTTATGACAAATGCAGTGAGATTACACTATGTTTATACTTAAGATGTGACTTCATGTGTATATTGATAAATTCATTAAATGTGGTAGTTATGACGATTTATATATCCACACATACTTAATATTCCAGCTGTTTAGCCAGTCTAATCTTTTACATTGCCGCATTTCCTCCCAGTTGTGCTGCATTCTGACAAATATGTTCTAATAAGCAAGCCATTTTGCAAAACCGATCAAACTTTTCTCCCATTAACCAACATAAGGATTGCAAAACTGCTCAGATTTTTTCAAATATATAGGCTAGATACTAATTTTAAATTTTTTTAAACTCTGGATATTGGAACACAATTAACATATAGCAAGTGGAGAATAGAGAGGGAAAGTTTTGTTTAACAGGTATTTGAAAAGCAATTGGTTTACCCTGGGCATAGAAAAAGGGTGTTTACTAATGCAACTTACAAGTTTTATAAAAATTAGTATTATCTGCTTTAGAATGGAGAGAGCCTAAATGCTATCAAACTACTCCATGCTATCTTTTTAATAGAGTTAATTTAAAAACATACCATTAAAATGGGAAGTCATTTTATATTAAAAAGATTTATAATGTAAACCAGCAATTTAAATGAAAATGCTTTTAATATTCAGTATCAGAATGCATTATTTTGCAAAGTAGATAACTACATAAGAAACAAAGTCAATTTAAAAAAAAAATCACATTTGAAAATCACTTATTAAAAATAGCATATTGCTGTAATTTGAAGATTAGAGGAAAAGGTATTTTTCATATATTTACTCTGAACATTTGATGGCACTGTGCAGAGTCAATTTTATCATTCACCTGTAGTTTCCCTAGTTGCTGTGAAATGTGCAGATACAAGCGATAAAAAAAAATTGCCTATCAAACCACAAAAATATCTTGAGGATTCAATGCAGGTGTATCTGAAACTACTTTTAACTCATTTATTAAGATCTACTATATTTCATGTTGATGTCTAAACAGGAGACCTACAGTTTATTACATCAATGGTTTTGTTTCATAACATGTTATCTCCATCCCCTCATCTCTTGATATTGCTATTGCTATTGCAGACACTTTAGTATACCATGGACTCCACATCCTTCTCTAGATTACAGTACCAAAGAAAATATCAAAACATTTATTCTTATAAGAATTTAGTAAAATGGATAGTGGACAGTTTCTTTTAACAGCAATTAGTTAAAAGATGGTTTCCAAAAATCTACATGGCTTACAAGTACTGCTTTACAGCAACAGAAGTGCAAGTGCTTCCACAAGTAGGCTGCAAAGCTGGCAGCAATGTTTCTCTTTTTTTGCCTCAGCTATGCACAAGCAGCATAAAACCGTCAAGTAGCAGATTGTGTTTATAAAAATGCCAATTATCTGGCTAAATCACTTCGGTTCTTAACCAAACCCACCAGATAAGTGAGTGCCATACCTTTTAAAATTGCTTTAGTTTTACCTTTAACTAGAAATGCATTGACACTAGATAACTTATCTCCTTGTTTTCATACAGCCACCTTTAAATTGGTAAAGCAGATTGTGTCACCAGAAACTCACGTGCTGAAGAACTTGTAACTAAAAAACACACTTATCTGACTATATAAAGTGTGGTATTTTTAAGCAGTTTCAGATTTGCTTTAACTCAAGATTAAGGTTAAGTTAATTATAACAAAACCAGGACTAACTTAATTTCTTCATCCTTCATAGTTTAATTCCTTGTGAATTTACGCACAAAACATTTATACCTCGCTAAGAATCAGATATGACACCATGAAGCCTGCAATATCAATTCTTCACACATGGTATTATCATTTCTTCATTTGGTGACAACAAAATGAATTTACAAGATAAGCACACACACCCCAGCCACCAAGCCAACCTGAAATTAAACTACAAGAACTTATTTTTATTTATTAAAAACAAAATGCCACAGGTCTCAAACTTGAGTCTTCAGCATGATTTTTTACTATGTAGATTGGTAGTGGGCAAATAATCCAACAGAAAACATGTACAATAAAAATGCATTGTATACAAATACATCATATGAAACCAATGCAGACTAAAATAAATTACATTATTAAAAGTCTTTATTTAGGTTTGGTCAGTACAGGTAAGATAATATTGGAGTCACAGAGCAATATGCATAAACAGGATACAACAGTTCTTAAAACTGAGTAACTATGCACACAAACTTCTTAAACATTCGGTCACCTAAGGAGAAATGCACAGATGTATGGTGGAAAAAACTGTAATTAACACTGGAACTACTACAGGACTCCTTCAACAAGTCCATCTTTTAGTGATAAAACTACTGTACTGGGCAAGCTTGGCAGTCATAAACCCACAGCTAGTATGACAAATTTTGAATGTGGTGTAAATATAACAATATGAGTAAGAATGCCCTTACACAGCACAGGTTCTAGATATACACAGATTTGTACAGACATCATTTATGTTATACTTTGTGGAAATTATTTCCATTTTCAACTTCACATTAACTCATATAAAAATAACTTGAGCCTACACAAATGTCCTTTTAGCAACATTCAACGTAATTAACTGTTAAAATTTCCAAAGTGGCAGAGGTATTGAAGCAAAAAAACCCACAAAAAGGCAAAACTGTGACAAGTATGCACTAATTTAAACGGTTTCTGGACAGTATCCTCTCCCAATTTAAATGACACTGTATAAAAGTGTTGCAGAAAAAAAAAATGTTACAAAACTGAACCCTGGACATTTACATTGGAGTCCAAACCATTCTGAACATGACGAGAACCCACAGTTCTGTTACCTTTCATGCTCACTGTTTTCTCTTCTTGAGGATCATGATTGGAGTCTGTGTCATTTGAGTGGTGAGTGAGTGAGTTTTCACTGCCAGTGGGAGAGTCTACACTTTCATACCCAGTACTTAGTTGGTTTATGTAGCTACAACCGCCTCTGACAGTTCTATCTTCAGAGTGGTTGGAGAGCTTATTACCATTCCCTGGAGACGCTGGGAAGTCATCTTCTGTGCCACTACCCTCCCTATAAAATCCAGGCCCAGACGTCCTCTGATGGGAAGAGCTGCCGTTGCTCGGTCCATTAGCCAGACGGCTGCAGTCTTTACCCATGGCCTCTCCCTGGTCTGTAGGCTCAGAAGATGGAGTCCTGCTGGTACCTGGGGCTGAGGCCTGGGACTGCTGCTGCTGGAACTGAGCCAACTGCTGGCGAGTCTCCTTCAACTGCTGCTGGAGAACTAGAATGGTACTCTGCATACCCTCTACCTCCTCATCAAGCTGGATGATGAAGTCATTCAATTCTATATAGAGAAAACACATTTGGAGCACACACTTAATAGCTCACACATCTGGACCCTAAAACATTACATAAAAGAACCCTGAGTTGATAGAGTTATTACTAAAGGTTTGTATGCTCAAGTTCCTAGAGGTCTGTATTTTCAGCTGTTGCATCAGCGAAATGTGTGATGTTGCAATGTTTTATATGGAGGAAAACCTAAATTCCAAACTGCTATCTACATACTTTTTCAAAAACAGCTATTGGGTGAGGGTGGGGGTTTGTGTGGAGAAATCCATTCTTGGACAAAGGGAGGGTGTAGAAATAGGTGCTGGGAAATAGCTGAACTCAAAGTATTAGTAGGAAATATTCTGCAAGTGAACTTCACTTCCAGGTACACAATAGGTTAGCAGCAATCATAAAAAAAGGGACAAAGCACATTCTGATGCAACATATGGGCTACTTGTAGGTATTCAGAATCATTAGTTTACTAACAATATGTGCTTTAATTACTTTTCCTGCTTTCAGCCCTGCATACCAAGTACAACAGGAGAGAGATGGATTCCAGTCTGATTTGTGCATCATTAACAGAATTGTTAACCAAGTTCCAACTGTAGAATTTTTAGTATGGATGTATAACAAAAGAAAACAGCTTGCCTCTCATAGCCTGGATTGCGGTTGCAATACTGGGAGTCAGGGAAAGAAAAAATTGTATTGGCAAATTGAGCAAGTCTGACCAGGTCAATAAGAGAAATATGGAATAACAGTGCAATTTTTGGTCACTTTACATTAAACTGCACATTAACTCGAAGATGACAAAGCAAAACATGCAGTCTATATTACTTTATTTTGATGTTTTATAAACAAAGTATCTTGAAAAGGTGGACTTTTCAGAACTCTAACATACTATTTGCAGCTATAAAGGAAACAAAACAAAAAAAAAAAAAAAAAAAAAAAAAAAGAGAAAATGAATGGTCATGGGTGGAAGAGAACAGAATTGTGGACTGGTTAAGATCTCAGGCCTTTTATAATCTCACTTAAAAACATTTGCCTCTGTAGGGAAGGTGTGCTCAAACCCCTAGTGGTTGCTTTTAAATCATTCTGAAGCTTGTAATACTGCATCATATTCAAGAGTAGATATCTGCAGAGGCAATTTTTGAAAGAACATTCGCTTCCTCTGATTCAATTACCAACTTGATAAATTTAGAAGGAAAAAAAGTCACTTGGATGATTTAACACATTAATTTGGGGAACTGAAAAAGTAATCTTCATTCCAGTAACCTATTGCAAATTGATGCCACAACTGTAAGAACTGTTTTCCCTAATTCTTCTTAGACATTCTACCATTCTACAATGAGCTTCCTCACAAAGGAAACAGATAATCCTATCTTCAAAAACAAGTACATCATGTCACAAGCCATTAACCAGCTACAGGTTGTAAAGTCAAATAAAATCTGCATAGTCCTGTTGAACTTCTAGCTTTCCTTTTTTGCAACTGGATTCAGGGACAGTGTCAGACTTAATTCTGAAACTTTCTTTTTTAAATATTTTATAAAAAAGTCTAAGGGTCACGCTCAGGACAGTAAGTTTAAAAGAAGTTTCCTGACCTATGTTATAAACTCTGAACTGTTAAGGCTGGAAATTTAGTAGGCTAGGATTTTTTCTTCCATTTCAGCTATGGGGAAAGAAGTCAGTTCACAGATTGTTTCACTTGCAGGTTCAGAGGCACTAATAAATGCTGCAATATTTGGATTGTGACTATTGCAGAACATTTGTGTAAAAAATAGTCACTGAAATGTAAAAAGATTGCTGTGAACATTTCTATTGATTTTAGGTATTGTTAAAAGGCTGTTTTTAGCAAATGAAGTGAGACTATAAAACATCCCATCAATATTTGCATGAAATAAAAAATAAGTTTTAGATTTAACAGTTCAGTAGTATTTGCAGTCCAGAGAGTGCAAAATATTGTGTTCAGACCCAAAAAGTGAAATAGTTTCATTCTCCACCTTCAAGTGACTCTCACCCCAGTGTAAGCATCAAAGTTAGCCTTAATTTTTTTGTTTTAGTAATCTAAGGCAACCAGCACCACAGATAAGAATTTTTAAGTTATGTTTAACCTGACATTGTCCCTTTGATTCTGGGAAAGAAAAAAAAAAAAGTGTCTCATGCTCAGTAACGGGCTAATTTACAATATCCACACGACCAGTAGATTAAATAATTAAGCCAGTGCAAATGCAAGGCAATTTCCATTTTCTTAAAAAAGCCCTTACCATCCTGACTGCTTTTTAGTTCCTCACTATATTTCTTCTGTAAAGCCAGCTCTGCCTCAAGCTGTGCAATGCGTCCTTGGGACAGCTGCCTTCCAAGCTCTTGATTCTCCTGGATAAGCATTCGACACTTCGCCATTAACTTTTTGCCTGTTTGGCTGCAAAGGAAAGAGCCATCTATCACAAAATGAAGATAAAACCTTCTGTAATCTTCCTCAATTACAATTATAACAGAGATAGGAGATGCGATTTCTGCATGTCACAATTTAAGGAACATTGTGCCTCAAGGTAATTGTCATAGCAGAAAGTCTCCCTATAGTTACCACGTGCTGTTCCAATGTCTGTTGATCTTCTGTCGCTGTTCCGTAAAAGCGAAAGGCAAATTCTATTACTGTAAATATGAATGGCCACAATGTTTTTGATTACTGACATCTGGACTATCAAGACACAATTTGGCATTTGTCCATTCTCAAAGGAAGAAAAAAAACAAGGTTAAGTATGTGCCTGGTAATCAGACAGTGAGTTACCAACATTAAAAGTGATCCTTCACTTTATGTACTAAAAATATTTTACTAGCTATTCAGCTTTTTTTTTTTTTTTTTTTTTTTTTTAAACTGTCAGGTTTGGAGAATATTGAATTTAATGATTTTTTTTGATCAGCATGAAAACTTCTTAATGTACCTGAATGATTAAATATTTATATTTTCCAATTTTGTACTTTTGACACTATACACATTGCTTTGTTGTTTCCCCAATAGCTACAGTCAGCTCCTTCTCACTCACGAGTGTGAGAGGAGATAACAGAAAATGGAGCTGAAAAATACAAGGCAGCAGGGGGATCCAGGAACAAGTATAAGCAGCTTTTGTTTTTTGTTTTTTTAGTTTAACCAGATTTGAAAGTTGACAGTGTCCCTTTAAGAGTGTCTGGTGATCAAAAGCCAGGAAACATCAGACCAAAAAATATTTCATAGGGAAAAAAGCAGATTTGATATTCTGCTTTTTGCAAAATCAGGAACACATGCATATCTTAAATCTTCATGTTAAAACTGCAATGTAGAGCATTATAGGAACTAGTATGCAAATTAATATATAGGCAATAATGTTTATTTCATCACAAAATAAAATTGATAGCTAAAGCCCTCTACCACTGGTGGTCTGCCAAAGCTAGGAAAGTAACCAAATATTTTGCCTTCCTTGAGGTTCAGCAACATATATAATGAAGCAGTCCTCTTTTTCCACAGGAAATGAAAGCCCTAGAAAAACAGAATTAATCAGGTTTGTGATTGAACTTCAGGACTTGTATTAGATAACAAGCCTGAGGAGGTCAGCTTGAGACTGTATAATAAAGTCACAAGGGCAGAATGAAATTTTGCATATTAAAAAAGAAAAAAATAATTGCTAGTATGCTTCACAACCACAGCAAAACTGGTGCCCAGCCAAAAGTCACTTCAAATCATCTCTCAATTAGCTATTGCTTAAGCATTCAAGCTTTTAACACTTCAGATTTTTAAAAGTTCTGCCAACTCTGTCCCATTTAAAGTCTTCCAACTGACTCTCCCACATCTTTCAGATGGGCTGCTCCAGAAGGAATCTGGCTGCGTAAAGTCCTGGAAGCCTGCAAATGTGCTTAATACAGCAACCTGTTCTTTATCTTGATGTGATGTCCAATGCCAAGTCCTTGAAGCTTAGAGTTGTGCTGACCTAATACAATACAAGTAATACAATTTAAGATAAAAATTTTCTACGGGATGCTTATTTATTCTGTGTAAACTAGGACCACTTTGGACTTAACCAATGTGACAGATATTGCAAAAGCTTTTAGGCAGATAGGCAATGATTTAGCCAGTTCCAAGTTCCTGCTACTGGTAAACTTTTATTCTGTATTTACCACCACTATAGATTTCAAAAGTTTATAATCATGTAATGTCTTCATAACAGCCATTGCCAACTGTTGCATGTATTAGTATGCACCATTAACAACCTCAGAAGCTTTGCACCATTCTAGAATGCCTGCTAATTTCTTCACCAGGTCTGTTCCTGCCACAACAAACCTTTTGCTTTTATTACCCGTATAGGAATTTGCACAGTTACCTATAATGCAATTTAACTTTTCCCCTCAAGATTGTCTAAACATTTTGTACTACTGACTTTGAACAAACCTACCTTGCATGTTGAATGATGTAATAAAGGTAATACATGCAAGAATAACAAAGGCAGTAAATCTTAGAATAACTGTGATTAAAGTCACAGAACCAGGTTTTGCAACTGTATGTTTAACAAATTTATGTGAGAACACATACTATAAAACCTGTAAAAATGGAAGAAGTTAAATTTCAAAAAAGACTAACATCCGTAGCAGTAAGCTTTCTGTAAGTGAAGTTTCTGCTGACATTTAATTTAAACAAAAATGCGTATTATGTACTGAATGTTTAAATGGTGATTTAAATGGCTTAATAAAACCACTCCCTTCTTTCCCCCTCTAAACATCTGTCAGCAAGGATAACGTTGTATGCATCTACCACAATGAAGTCCTAGGCTTGATGCTAAACTTGGGTTTGCAGTGGTATTAGAGCAGACACATGTTGTGTTAGTTCAGAACAATTTAAGATTTTGAAGGAGAACATCAACTCTTTCAAACATGAGATGAGGTGCCATGAAATAAGAGCGGTTATACACAAGGACGGGACGATAATGGGAAACAGGTCCTAGTGAAAAGATAAATGAAAATTTCTACAAACCCTTTATAGCTTGAGCAGTCTGACTCATTATCCCTTTACCAACGAAAATAAAATCATGAACCCAATGACAAATAAAAAAGTTCCCTAAATAATTAAACAGACTAGAAATACATTGTTGATTCCTTGCATTCTATTTCCTGCACATATCTAATATGTATTTATATACTTGCACCATGATTAGACTCAGATTACATAGAATTTGAATTAGGGAATATTGTTCAGTTCTCTTTTATCACTTACATTTAAACACAACATAACCTCCCCCCCTCAAGACTATATAAAAGTTAGCAAAAAAAAAATCTAAATACTTCTGCTTGAAATTAAGACAAAGTGGTAAGAAACATCTGTCACCTCAGTGTCACACAACACATTTTGATCCAGAGGACAGTTTTGCATCCTTTATCTAAATAAATTAACTGATTTATAAACTCCAAGTTAACCAAGCAATCAACATGGCTGGCTTTTTTGACTGCATATTATAGTAAATAGTAATTTCAAATTTGGTAACCCGTTAACACAAAAATTGTTCACTAATGCAAGTCTTACCTTTGTTTTGATGCTAGACCACTAAAACCTTACATAATACTGGCACAGCAAATTAGGTTCAATAGATGTGTAATTTTTTTTAAAAAGTTAAAATTTTGAAGGTTCTCTTTTGATGTAAATCTATTGCTTAGATAACAATAAGCCTACACACAAGGACACTACTCTCTCGCCCACATTAATTATCTGAAACATACAACACTTTAAGATACTTTAAGTGAGTTGAATTAAAATTTAAGTGATCTTAATGAAAACTGCATTTTGAACAATAAGCAGTTATTGTCTACCCACCTTAGAATACATTACCTTTTATAAAACTGAACCTGGTGGATTTGGGGTTTTTAGGTAGTTTGGTTTGTTTGTTTGTTTTTTAAATGATATGGTTACACTGAACTTTCCAGAGTGTTGGACGGAGTCATGAAATAGTGCCCGAAATACATGAGCACTATACCAGTCCACATAATTTCACATTTCTCTGCACACTTACACATCTCAAACATGCACTCTGAGCTGTCCCATATTACTATTCTTGCAAATAACTTGGGACAACATTACAAAAAGGCATCAATAGAGTAGCAAAGCTCCTTGATTGATTCCAGCCAGAAGGATGCATGCATTTAAATTATTATTTTTTAAGAATATGGTCTTCCCTCTTTTTTCAGAGAACGAGACATCTTAAAAGGTAACATTCTCGTTCATTACCCCAAAAGTTCCACAGTACAATAGAATGACCAGTCAAGTTCCTTAAGCTCTATATTAACAACTCTTTCAAGGCACATTTTATATAGAAGTGCAATACAAAAACAGGCATACAATGAAACAAAAAATACCCCACACCAACACTGAAGACAGTTGCCATTATGTGTGCCTTATATATGGAGCATTTGAGATCAGTTCTCAGAACAGAAGTTTGAAAAATTCTAATTTCTGCATGGAAACATGCAGTGAAATACTTATCACAACTAGTTTTCCTCATCATACACTCTAGTTGTGATCAAATATATTGCTTCAAACAATTTACACCTGCAATTAGATAGGACTGTATAAAATACAGGTACTATTTTTGAGTCCACAGTATTATCAACCATCCAGAGAACAAGCCATTATTTAAAATCATATTGACTTAAGGCTCAGTGAAATGCTATATAGCCCAAATGCTAAACAGTCAGTCAAAAGTGTACACTACCACTGATGCGATATGAAATAGCACTCTCTCATGGCTATTTAAAGCTGGTTAGCAAATAAACTCTTTAATGCAAAATTCACCTCATTGAGTTTTGACCCAGCAGTTCAGTGAACAAGCAGGAAGTCCACAGTCTTATTGGCAAAACTGACTTACAGTGTCTCTAAGTCACTAGGCTCAAGGTTAAGAGCGAAGCATATTCCATTTTTACATTTTACTGGAATTTTACATGTTCAATTCATGATTTAAAATCTCTAGGTTCTCTCTCCTCCAAACTGTCTGTAGACACAGTGTGCCACAGACTTAAGACTTCTGTTTCTCCCTCTATTTCTTCAAATAGAACCACTTTGCACGTGTCTACATGTTCTAGAAAGGAAAAAATTTTCAGAGGCGGCCACTTCTTCAGAATAGTCCGACGCCATCAGGCCTCTGAAGCAAAGGGGGAGAAAAAAGCTGAAACACAAGGTTCATCTGGTAAGTTTTACATTAAGCATTACAAGCTGGACAGTATAAGAATGTGGCTTTTTGGCTCAAAACGTCTGAGTCTTGGTGTGGAAACGAGTACTTGGCTGTCCCACCATAGCATTCTCGCAGTGAGACTGTCAGGGAAGTCTTGACTGGGGAGTATTTGTTTTGTTTACCTATCAGGCGTAAATTTCCAGGCACTCAGTTCATTTTGGGCTTGTTCCAGTTTGTCTTTAGTCTGTTCCAGTTCACCTTTCATTTTTAGGAAAAACAAGTTGATGGCTGGGTCCACCATTGTTGATCTCAGTTGGGCAACGCTAGGCTGCTGGACTTGCTTGAGGTACTGAATCTGATTCTGCATAAAACAAGAGAAAAATTGTTACTCATTTATAATTTAAAAAGCTTCAATGATTACAGAATGGACAGCGTTAAAAAAAACCACATTGTTCTGCTGATGGAGTTAAAAGAAGCTCATTTTTCTTCCATATTTTAACTGTTAAATTCACATGCAGATAGCAGTATTAACTAAAGTATAATCAGTAGGAAAATGAACCCAGAATAGAAAAAAAAAAAAAAAAAACACTTTAAATTTGAAGGCTACAAATTTTGCTCCTCTCTCCCAAATCTAATTAATTCTTCATACCACCTCAATTTAGGTTTGCATAATAAGAATAGCATTTAGGTTACTATAGTCCTCTACTTTTGTACTATTTGCATTCTTTTGAAAGGTGACTACAAGTAGGAAGAGTATCAAAAACACACTGAGTTTTCCCAGAGTCAAATTAGAAATTGAATAGTTTCTATATAGCTGTAATGTAGGCCAAATCAGAGCGATGACATTAATGTCAACAAATAAATAGTGGTTCTTACTATTTCCAAATTGTTTGTCTGAAATCCTGATGTGTTTTTGAAGACCACAAACAAGCACCTTTGATGCTGGTTTGTATTATTTGCAGTATTCTTATTATTTAAAAATAAAATCAGAAAGCGAAGGTTGAAAATCTGTTTTGTTACCGAGTATGAAACTTAGTTATCTTGTTTTAAATGAATTTAAGCTATACTTCAACAAAAAACAAGGGTTTCTGTTTGGATTTAGGTTCGACTGCAGATTCTGCAATCAAGTAATGAAATCCCTTGTAGAATAATGGTTAGATTTGTATTTACTTTCAATTTACCTATTTTCCTATAGCACATGAATTACTTATAGAACCACTGTTACCATATTTAAATATGATTCATTCAAATGCATTTTTGGAAGTGTAAATTCTTTCAACTTAAAAGCCATGCCTTTATATATTTTACTTTAAAAGGGGTGCTAAACAGAAGGATTTGAATTCTAAATCCATACTCTTGTTAAAATTACATCTCCTTAGCACAGGCAGAATCGGTTTATACTAAATTCAGTTTAATATGCTTCCTAAGCCTCTCTCATGTTTCTTGATTACAGCAAGTAAATTAAGAGTTTCACAGGCTGAAAAGAACATCAACTTTAAAAATTACACTTCTGTTTGATTTTTAACTGCCGTGGTCACTTACACACACCCCAATACTGCAGGTAGGTGTGAATGGGCAAATCCTTGTACCTAAGTAAAGTTTCACTGAAGTGAAGAAAGCTCTGCACCAGGCACAAGGATCTGCCTGCAGGATTGAGGCCGCTTTTATTTTATATCATGTATACAAACAAATATTTTTCTTTTATTTTGTGCATTTGACAGAACTGCATGTCCAGTTAGCTTGACTGATCTCTTTGTATAGTGAGTTTATGCTATTTGAGTGAGTCTTCCACATAGCAACAGGGAACAAAAAAATCTGACTGAAAGACCACTACCAGTGAAAACAGCAGTGAAGACCCAGAGGCAGGTTTAGTCCCTGAAACCAGTTTAAATTCTGACTGATTAGATTTTATTTTAATTATGCAACTTTAAGATATCCACTGTTTCACTTGGACTTCAACTAGAATACCAATTTTATTTTAATTGTTTACAGGAGGTCTTTCATACAAACTTCAACTTGTCAACCAATTTATTACAAAGCCTTTTTTCAAAGATTCTTTCCAAGAACATGTTTATTACATATTCCCCTCTATATAAAACATATTGCATACAAAACTACGCTGAAAGAACATTACAGTTGCAAAGTTAAATAGCCAAAAGTTAGGGAATGCCCTGTGGTATCATTTTGTATTTTTACCAAATTACCTAATCCACACAATATATTATTTCACATAGAACATTTCACTAAACGGGCTTCATCTTTCCACTAAACAGTGAGACCTCACTAACTTATTTTGTTTGTTTACAAAACCCCCAATGTTCAACCCATTTTTCACTTAGGTTTGCTCCCCTCTCATATATAATGCTGCCAGTACTGTACTTTATTTATGAAAATACTTCACTTCCAATGTTACAAAAACAGGTTTCTACCACCACCACTTAAAACATATACCAAGCTTCCTCAAAGACTGCATTGCAAAATCAATTCTGAAAGAGTTAAAAAAAAAAAAAAAAAAAAAAAACCCCAAAACAAAAAACGAGCCTCTCCAATTGTCTTTTTTTTTTTTTTTTTTTTAAAAAAGCCCACATACTCAAAAGGTATACATCTTACATTTTATCTTTTCTGTATCTTCACTTAGAGGCTGATAGTCCATCCTTTTAACCATCCCGGAAAGAGGAGATTCATAAAGGACATGTGCCAACATGCAAATGGGTTTTTTTAAAGGGACAAAAAAAAAAAAAAAATCAAGCTGCAATTTGTATTTTTTGACACCTTGAAGTTAAAATAAATTTCCATCTTAAAGATATGAAAAAAATTTCTGTAAGATAATCTTCTTTAGGTGTACGTGTCCTATCTGCAAACAATTTAATGACATTCCAAGAAAACCTCACAGGATTGTCACAGGCTGGCTGTCTCTAAGGCAAACCAGGCTCAGCCCTGTCCTGACCTACCAGCTAACCCCAGCTGATGGTGATATGGCAATTTAAATCAGTGACCCAGCTGCAGAGAATCAGGAAGGACTTCTTAAATACAACTGAGAACGCAGTACAGGGAGAGATGCTGTAGAGGAGATAGGATACTCCTGCATGGGAAGCCCAGTAGTTTGGGGCTGGCCGTGGTTAGAGAGCGGAGCTCTACTGTAGAGCTAACTCCTATGGTGAGCTCCTGGAAGGGGCCAGGCATCCAGGGACACTGTCTTGGGGCCAGTGTTCCAGAAGGGGAAGAGGGGCTAAGAGACCCACAGGAAGCAGAGTAGACTCTGGTGGCTGAGCCGTGAGAGAGATCTCCCTACTCCTCATAGGCCTTAAGTGAAGCTGCTGGAGTCCCCGGGGAAGGGAGGCAGTAGGGGAATCCTGGGGCAGAACCAAGACACGAAAACCAAGAAGCTCCACAGGGGCCAGGAGAAGCAGCCAAGAAGCAGAGTACTTTGGTAGAGCCTGAGAAGGCAGAAGAACCATAAATCTGAGCATTTGTTTTGGACTTTTAGTTGGACCTTTTCTTAGCCCAGAAGGGGAGTGAACTTTTGTGTAAGCTGGCAGGACAGCCAGGCCAAAGAAGAAGAGCAAGGCCATCTCAGGGCCAAGAAAATGATAACCCACAGCCAAAGACGAGGACCCCTGGCAACACTGCACCCTGACACAAAGGAGCAGTACTCAAGGTAAGGATGCATCGTTACAAGGATTTACATGATTGTCAAAATGTGTAATCTCATATCTACAGCTACTGGATAATTAAGTCGTTCAAGCTCAGTGGTATGCCATATACACACACACTTGAATTCAACAATTGATCTATGTTCTACAGACTCATTTCAGAAACAGTTTAATTGGACTATCTAACAAGATAAAATTATTCCTGTACGCATTTCAAAAATCTCTGAACCAAAAATAACGTTCTTTACAAGAAAAATGAAATTGTTGAAGTTATTCATTTGTAAATAAGAGTATGGGGGAAAAGGAGAAAAAAATTAAAAAACCCTCTCTCCATTTCTTAACATTCACAGCATGAGTAGAGAACTGCGACAAAATGTTTCAATAGTGGCTCTGCATCAGTGATGTAAACCTGACAATCCGTTTCACACTACTTCTGGCACCTCTGTGATCCCGAAGAGGAGGAGGAAGGAAAGTTGGAGAAAGGGAAGGGGGTTGTGAAACTGCTCTCAGCAGAGCTTAGGTCTTTGTTCCCCATGCAAGCAGATCCTAGGAGTGCACTGTGATGGATGGCACACTTAACCCTTAGGATTAGGGAGCATTTTACAGCGCTCTCTCTCTCTCTCTCTCTCATGAGTTGCTCACTGAAGAAACAAATACTTGACTAGATAAGTAAAGTAGAGGGGATATGGAAGAAACATGTAAAAGGAGAAAATACAGAATTCCAAGAGAATCCCAAACAAGGAAAGAGGAATCCCCAGAGGCCAAATTAAAGTTAAAAAATCAGAAAAGTAAGGGGGGGAGGGAAAAAGAGGAGTAGAAAGGAAAAAAAAATCATTAAATATAAAAAGAGGAGCAACAGAAGTGTAACTCCGAGGGAAAAGAAAAATTGAGCTGCTAAATTTCAAAAGAATGCTGATCAGAAAAAAAATCAAAGCCTCCTTTCCTAAAATTACTGCATTGTCTACCCATCTGAATCAGTGGGAAGGATAACAAAAACCAGCAACCCAACACCAATATGAATTATGTCAGACCAGAAGCTCCAGCAGCAGACATTGATTCTTGGCACTTAAGGATAAAATGCCACTGACTTCTGCTCCCATATCCAGAGTGAGGAAGTTATTGACATTTATATATTTGATAAACGATATATTAGAAAATGGACTCATGCAACAGGTTAGCAGCAGCAAAAGTACAGAATTGTTTATGAATGTAACAATACTTGAATTAGTGCCACTCATCAGGAGAGGAATGTCTTTGCTATAGTTTAAGTTAAAATGTATATTCTTCCATCATTACTCTTTAGATTCTGATCCTATTTTTCCCCACAAGATACGAACAATATGCAGTACATGCTCAGCTGAAGACACATTCCTGTAACATTAAGACGTTTCTCAAAATTAAATACTTACAGTACACTCTTGCATTTCCTGTTCCTTCGTTGCCAGTCTCATCACCAGGATATTCTCTCTTCGGGCAGACTCTTGCTGTTGTTGCTTCAGCTTCTCTTCAGACTCCCTCAATCCAGTTACATCATTAGCTAATATTAATGATCAAATACAGAAAGCATAAACTTTAATAGCCTAGTTTACAACAGACTAGTTCAAAGACTATGACGACTTTAGAAAGCATAAACTGGTTGCCTTTAAAATAGATTAAAGAAAAACAAAGTCAAAAACATCAAGGTTCAGATACTGGAATTACTCTAAAGTCCATTTTACATTTGTGACAGTCCCTGTTAAGCAGTTTCTACTAGTCCTTTTTTGAAAACTTTCTATCATGTTAAATACCAGTAGCAGCAACTGCAAGAGTGCTAGTGTAAACTAGCCACTGCCTGGGCCTCTTCTTCACTAGCACTCCAACTCTGCTGCTACCACTCAAGGAGCTGCACTGGTATTAAGGGAGGGAAAGGTCTTCAGAAAGAGACCAGTACAGGTGAGGAGTGTGCATTCTCAGCAACTGTGCTCAATTTCTAAGCAGCATTGTTTTTAGACAATACTCAAACTGGAATGTCAAAACCCCAGTGTCACATTTTGACATTACAAAACTTCAGAGATGGCAATCCAATCACATTTAAAAGTTTCATTCCAACTAAACACACCATGTTAAAATATTTATATTAGATATGTTGGAAATGTAAGTTAGGGACTCAATTTTTGTTTCTACTGACATTGTAACAGAACTTTTGCCAATGTCTGGCTTCAATGGAAGCACCATCAGACACCAGATATAACTTTTGTTTTGCTCATGTCATTTTAGTTGACAAATGCTAAGATGCTAGAACTGCTATTTAGGAATGTTATTTTAGACTACTTGAGCTCTCTTTTAATGCACAGCAAGGAAAAACTTAAAACTAGCTTTGGGGATGATTTAAAAAAATATTGTTTGTACAAAATCTGTACTAGTTTTAGTCCCTGACTATTAGTGCTGGTACTACTGCTCCTCCATCTGAAGATGGCAGGAGCATTAGAGTGAAAGTTACATATCTAGTCCATTTAACGCATTTCTACAGGGCTAGAGTGGTCCCAGCACAGAGAAAAATCCATGGTATACACTCATTTCAGATTGTTGCATGTACAAAACCACAACGAGCATGAAACCAATTAGATGTCAGTCTCTCTCAAAGCAAGCATGATAAAGACAGGTTGAGGGAGCAAAGCCACCTTGAAGAGTAGTGGTACAAAAGTCAAGATTTGAAAGCGGGGAGAAAAGAAAAAGGTGGTAAATCAGTTATTTTAGCTGCCAGTCCAATTAGTGACATAACTAGGACTCAACTACCCTAAAACACACCCATTCGTCCAATCTTAGGGTGGGTGGAAGTCTCTCCTCTTCTCTTTCAAAAGGAGAAGAGCTACAGTTAAAGAACAGCATAGCTGGTGAATGTTCAAAAGGGGTAAATTAAGATACATGACCTATACAAGACTTAACTGGCGATTCATTTTAGATCTCTTCCCTTAACCAAAAATCCCATCACTTCTCATCCTATAATGGTTTTGTAAAACAGCCTCTCTTTCACAGGATAATATGATGGGTCTGAATGGCCCAGACTGCCAAAGTCTGTCTCAAAAGGGGCATGTATTTCCCCCCCCCCGCCCAGTCTGGGCACACCTTCTAATTTTGAAGTGCCCAAACAAAAATAGACCATTTACTGATAGATGAAAAAGCCATTGGAAGATCTTCAATGGAAGACAATTGATTGAACGTACGGGGGGGGGGGGGGAGATGGGGGAAGAGAAAAGAGAGATGGATCTGCTCTAGAAGATGCAGGTCTTGTGGCCTATACTAAACCATCCTGGCCAGTGCACCAGCCAGGTAACCCCTTCTGTCCAGATTATTATTCACTACTGAATTTTTTTTTTTTTTTTAACAAGGCATATAAATCACTTGACACTGTACTTAAAAGCAGATTTGTGTAACATTTATGACTTTGAAAGTGGACTAACTTACAATTAAGATCTGTGTATTTTCCCTCCAGAGCCTGTACGTATGCTTCATATTGCTTCCACCTATTGAGGGAGGAAAACAAACATTTCTGAACCTTGATTTATTAGATTGAGGCATCTTCATTTAAACACTAACATAATAATACACATTTGTACCATAACCAGAATAGGTCACAAGGGAAACATGCAGGTATATACATTAGATTCTCTATATGCTAGTTAAAAAGATGGAAAAGTTCATGGATACTCTAGCCATGGAATACTTAATTCTGCTTCTGAACTAAAGGAGAAAAGGATAAAAAGAAAAATCACTGCTTTCTAAAAAAAGTGACATACTAGAAGTCTTAGAAGGTTGTTTGTGTTATTCTGGACAAAACTTTGGACCATTCAGGTTTACTATTTAGCCATGAATATATGGAACACTTTACTTATTCATTTAAATATTATTATGTTCCCAAATGCAAAACTATCAAACAAAAGAAAAAAAGTGAAGAAATCACAAACGCCCAACATACAAGCAGATTTAGAATCCATCAAGAAATTCAGACAGTCAAAATTAATAAGGTAAGAAGTTGGGAAGTTTTCTTGGCTTGTTCAAGCCAGGATTGTCTTCTGAAAATCCAACGAATGGGAGACAAATAGTTAAGTTATTGGCACAGAAGCAGTTATAAGAGTTGGCCATCTTTTGGCTACTCTAGCCATGGAATACTTAATCCATTTATTCAAGAAGAGAGACTAGATTTACACCATTCTGATGCAAACAAAACTTGGGGGGGGGGGGGAGGGGAGAGAGAGAGAGGGGCATTTGGGCAACAAGGAAAAAATTAGACTACTAAATAAACTACCTAGATTTTCAAAGCAATGAGCTCCCAACTGACTTAACAGCAGACTTCAAGAGGTTTTTATCAAATGGTAAGGTATACAATAAGACTAATATTTTAGTAATGACCACGAGACACCACAACTTCAAGAATGTTCTTATTTAAGCAAAATTCTGCAATTATTCCTTGTCTAGAGAGACATTTTTCCATTCTGTTTAAAGGACTGAAAAAAGTCTAATTTGAGAAAAATTCAGTTATAGTGAAAGAGTGACTTGTCCAAATATCTTTATTTACTCATGAGAGCACCTGACTCCTAGGAATAACATGTAAGCAACTTTTAACAGAAATTATTTACTGGGTGCAATCTCCTAATTTATAGGAGCATTTTCAATCTGTTCTATTTTATGGCCAGCTTTTTATTCAAGATTTCCTTTGGAATTTCTACTAAGTTTGGAGGCTTAAATATCAATTTTCAAGAACAAAATTACTTACCTTAAATTATTATTTATCTAAAAATACCATATAGGATTCATTCTTGGGTCTTGTACATACATTCATGGGGGGGGAGGGGATGGGGGGGGGGGAGGCCCTCTAGCACTCCTGTAGTTTAACTCAAAGTCTGAATACCGAGCTTGCTCCAGCCTAATTTTTCAAGAGGCTCCAGAATACTCTAGCTTGTTCCTTGCAAGAAATCACCAATTTACATGCAAACTGACAACCTGTGTGTTAACAATTTCACAACTGCTCTACTGTAACAGTGTTAGGCACATCTTAACATTCAAACTTTGTGGCAAACAGTTTGCATTCACAACTGCTGACCCTTTTGTAGGCTCCTACCAAAATTTCAGGAGTTGGGAAACCTCCTTGAGGACTCTATACCTATTGAACTTGGAAATGAACAGCCATCTAACACAACTCTTAACTTGCCACAAGTGGTCTAATAATCTCATACCGATCCAGACAAATGTGATTTCTCTCTTCTATTTGGATGGCCAGGACCAATCCCAGGAGACTGAGGGTACATCTTCACGCGCAATGTTAAAGCGCTGCCACCGCAGCACTTTAACATGGCTTATGTAGTCGCAGCACAGCGTTGGAAGAGGGTTTTCCCAGCACTCTTATTTAAAAATAATAATAAAAAAAAAACCCACACACCACAGCCCTCCACGAGGGGCGTAGTTCCCAGCGCTGGTGCACTGTCTATACTGGCACGTTACAGCGCCGAAACTTGCAGTGCTCAGGGGGGTGTTTTTTCATACCCCTGAGCAAGAAAGTTAGTGTTTCAAGTGCCAGTGTAGACAAGCCCTAAGAGTTTTGCTTCAGATGTTCGCTCCGTTTCAGAAAGCTTTGCTCCAGAAGGCATGGTGTTCCCCAACCAGGTCTCACAACTCTTTTGTAGGTCTTGGAATTACTGTAGATTCTACTAATAGCAATCCTGATATTAGCAACTTCCAGTTAATGGCAATATGTTGACAGGAACCAATCCCATCCCATTAACACAATGTTAAGAGGATTCGGATATTGGCAACAGCATGCTGTTTTTTGTTAAAGTTGCCACCTGAAGCCAGGGAAGGAAGTGCTAGGACATGCCTTCCCTGCCTGTAGCTGGTGCTCAGTCCATCCTAGTGCTTCCTGCTGGGGCTGTAGTGTGCGCACCTGCACACAGGGACCACACAGGAGGTATGGGGCTGCAGGGACAGGGGGTTGCAGCCCAGATGTCAGAATCACATGGTACCTCTCTCCTTGCATTCTCCAAGCTGTGCCCTGCCAGGGAACTATATACAGGCAAGGAAGCACTTGGATGTGCTTATCCCCAACCCCAGAGAGCACAGGGAGAGGTACAGTGCAGCCCCACTGGCTCCCAGTCCCCTTGCTCCCCACAGAAAGCCCTGGCACATGGGCTGCAGCCTCCCTCTCCTGCCGCCCTGCCTGCAAGCAGGCCTGCAAGCAGATTTTCTCGGAGCATTCCTTCTGGGGCTGCAGCCCTTGGTTTCCTTCCTTGGCTGTTGATTCAGAAGCCTGCCTTCCACTTATCACCTCAGTTGCCAGTAAAAAGTTGCTATTATTTGGCAGTTGCTAATAAGTGGAATCTACTGATCTACTGTGTAAACAGACTCAAGGGAACCTTTTATTGCACACAATTAACCTTCAAATAACCATCAGACAGCTCATATAGGAAGTTCCTTTCTTGACCAGTCAAAACGGAACTAGCTCAAATGTTCAAGCCTCTGAAGTACCTGGGGTTAGACTGTTCTGAGTAGGGAAAAGCTCTGCCATACAGCCAGCCTACAGGTGCCACAGAGGGGCAAAAATCTGAAGAGCCAGGAATGCACAATATCCAGGAGTGAAAATCCTATACTGAGGTTATTTACAGTGCTTTAACTCCTGCCTTTGACATATGTTCCTATAATAGCATCTATTCCATAACCCCAGAGAACTCATCTGCAGCAGGCACTGCAGTGAAATGCTACTTCCTGAAACATTAAACTTGAGACAGAACAGCACATTTAATAGGTGTTAACTAACAGCACTTTTTCATGAAAATTGATGGTTTAAAGGCTAGGAAGACTGACAGTTACTAGGAAACTGGCTTAAAGTGCAGTTTTACTGAGCAGCATGACTAAAAATGAACCATTCTTATTAAACAGATCTTGTGTAATAGCTGTCTGTATCTGCTTGCTTTCATGACAAAAGTTACTACTTGTTGTCCCTGTTAATACAGAGCAAAGCTAGAAAAATGAGCTGGATTCTGTTCTCATGCATCATTAAGTATTTGTATTACAGTGGTACTTAAAGGCTTCAACAGATATCAGGCTCAATTGTCCTAAGCACAGTACAAACTCCGTTAAGAATCCTTGCCATTAAGAGTTTACAATCTAAACAGACGTGATAGACAACTAGGGGGTGGTAGGGGAAACAGGTTACCCAAGCTCATACAGCAAGTCAGTGACAGAACTGGGAACAAAACCTGATTCCCAGTGCAGCACCTTATCCACTAGACAAATGGCACAAGTACCCTCTGAGGAGGGTTTGACAGATTTTTAAGGCTAATAATAGTCAACAAATCTAATTCAGTGGATCTCAAACTTTTTGTATTGGCAACCCCTTTCAGACAGCGAACCGCTGAGTGAGACCCCTCCCCCCATATAAATCAAACATTTATATTTAACATTATGTTAAAATGAATTTACCTTTTCTCACCACTTTTAAATTAAGATGTCAATAAAAATGTTTAATTGTTCTAAGCAGAAAAGTTTTTTTTTTTTTTAAATAGTTACTGTTTAATTCGGGGGGGGGGGGGGGGGACTTGCTAGCTAGCTGGGAGACTGTGAAATGTGGCATTAACAAATACAGTATCACTTTTCACAGCAGACTTGCTAGTGCCCTATTGCCACTCTTACTTCTGTGCTGCTGCTGGCTGCAGGTGCTGCCTCAAGAGCAGGGCAGCTAGAGAACGGCGACTGCTGGCTGGGTGCCCAGCTCTGAAGACAGCGCCACCACCAACAGCAGTCCAGAAATGCAAAAGTAAGGGTGGCACTGCCCTTATCATGCCACCTTTACTTCTGTGTAATGCTTGGCCTTTGTGCTGGGGGGGGGGGGGAGAAGGACAGCAAATTTTCGGGGGGCTTTAGGCCACACAAGCTCCTCTCCCGCACAGTACCAACCTATGTGTGTGTCTGACTGTTAAATTACAAATTACTGGGGGGGGGGGGCGCGCACTGATCTCAATGTTTTGATTGTTCTAGTTTAGTGCAGCTTTTCAGCAGCTGAACAATCAAGCCCTCTGTTGTCCCACCTTTTTAGTCTCAAGACGACAAAACTGCATGCATGATATTACAATCCCGAAAGCTCAATTTCCTTAAGTGGTGATAACACAATATATATTTATATTTAGGAACAAAGATTTCTGCATTCTACGTTTACAATACTTTTTGAAGTAAATACACTACATTGAAGTGGAAAGGTGCGTGTAATTTTTCAACACACTAGATTTAAATGATGTAATTTAAACCAGTTACTCTCTGCTTTGTGCATGTACTTGTGATCCCCAATTTGAGAACCTCCTGATCTAACCTGATCTCCTGCATAAACACACAGAATAGAATTCCACCCAATAATTCCTCCACTGAGCTTAACTTTTGTGAAAGCTAGAAGTGTGGTAGTTTTTTTTTTTTTTTTTTTAAAGATGTCAAACTTTGATTTGAAGAGATCAAGTGAGGAGAACCTACCACACCTGATAATCTGTTCCAATATTTCATTATGCTCACTGTTAGAAAGCCTGCATCTTATTTCCCCATCTGATCCAGTCATTGGATCTTCTTAGGACTAAGATTAATGTACTCTCTAGACATCAGGATCTTCTCCCTGTATAAGTCTTCAAATAAAGACTGGATGCCTCTCCTAAAGATATGCTTTAGTGAAACAGGTTACTGAGCTCAATACAGGAGTAACTGGGTGAAATTCTGTGGCCTATTATACAAGAGGTCCAACTACATCAGGGTTTCTCAAACTGGATTGCACCGCGACCCCCTTCTGACAACCAAAATTACTGCATGACCCCGGGAAAGGGAACCAAAGCCAAACCCCACCACCCCAGGCAGGGGTGCGAAAGCCTTGCCATCCTGGGGGTGGCACAGCTTGAAGGCTTCAGAACTGGGCAGCAGGGCTCAGATTTCAGCTTCAGCCCTCAGCCCCAGCAACTCTAACACAGCCTGGTGATCCCATTAAAATTGGGTCACGAGCTACTTTGGGGTCCTGACCCACAGTTTGAGAGCTGCTGGACTAGATGATTTAATGATCCTTTCTGGACTTACATCAGAGATCGAATTGTAGATTTTATTAGAGAAGGTTAATAGACTGAAGGACCTCAGTCTCTCATTGAAGGAGATGTTTTCAAGACCTGAAACCCCCCCCCCTTTTTTTTTTTTATAAACACAATTTTTCAACTTCCTTTAACAAAAAAAAAGTACTGTAAAGATCTCTGGCATTTCTTCTTGTTGCTTTCCACAGCCTGCAAGCATAACTTATCTTAAATGATTGACACCACAGCCCATACTTCCTCACTAGGCTTCCTACTGGTTTTAGTACATAAAATAAGAGGGGTAATAAAATTATGCACAATAGAGTCATCCAGGTAGGGGAGTAATTTGTTCCACACAATCTTTGGGGCTCTCATTCCCTTCCCATTGGTAGGCTCCAATGGCAAACAAACAATTTATGGGCTTTAATACTGTTAACTGACATTTCCATAAAAAGTAGCATTGACATCTAATTTTAATCCACTACTAGGAGTGGAACCACCACAGCTGACACTATTCCCACGACTTTAAAAAACAATGACTGGGTCAAGGAGATCATTACTTTTGGTTCTGCCAGAGCTGTTCCATCACAACCTTCTAACCACCATTCCCAAAAAAGATGAATTGGGCAGAGCAATAGTTGAGAACAATGACAAGAAGCTTTCTTAAGCAACATCCTAGCCTTCTTGGAGTTGCTCATCAATGCCTTCCCTTCAACAATAGCCTAGCGTATTCCCACTTGCCTTTATTAGACAAGTTATGGACCCAACCTGTAGGCTTGTACCCTGCAGCTCCCTCAGAATCTATGTCCAAATCTGTCAAAGCTCAAGTAGGAAAGATGGTGCCAATCATGCACGGTTTCGTCACTACGAAGACAGCTTAGTCCAAATCCAAGTGGTTTTATCTGCAAGTAATTTTAAATCATTCTAAATAATAAACCTGTGACTGTTGCTAGACTAAAAAAAGCCTCAGTTAGCCAGGCTGTTCATCTTCTGGAAAGGTGCTGCTGATCAGAACTTTGAAGATGCTATGATGAAGATACCTACCTTCCTTCTCCTGTACAGTGAGGAGTTTTCAACATTTGTGCTGCAATTGTTCAGCCTTAGAACAGGACTTCTCTGAGTAGCCTCCCTTTGCATGTTCCACTTCAGGTATGCATGCACTCCATGTGCCTTTAATCTGAGATTTTTGGTAGCAGTGCCTCTTCAGCCCATGGATGTACACTAGACTTCCTCATGCCCATACAGAGGCAATACAGAGCTGTGCCCAAGAGGGCAAACCACCACCCGTTACCTCTCAACTGTCCTGCAACAGAGCATCTAGCATGCCTGCTTCAGGTTGACATGGTTTCCTTTTACTTTATAGCCCTATTTTGTTTTAGGGTTTTTTCCTCCATTAAACACCTCATTTCTCTTCTCTCCCCCCCACCCGCCTCCCATCAAGAGACTCTACTCAGGGGTTATCATCAGTGTGGTATACCAGGGTCCATGGGACTCAAGCACTGCCCCACATGCTTGGAATCTATTGAAGATAGCAAATGACATTCACGGTGCATCCACTGTCTGGGAGACACATACATAGTTGAAAAGCATACCAGTCGCAGAAATTGGCAAAGCTGCAGCTTGAGCATCAGTTCACACAGTTTCCAAACACTTTGTTCTGGTATACACCTCCAGGCAGTCAGATGCTGCTGTTGACACAGCAGTCTTATTATAGTTTTAAATCAAGCTCTGAAGCTTGCTCCTCTTTCCAGGAATGCTGCTCTGGAGTCTCTTGAGTGGAGCACCAATAGGGACACTACTCAAAGAAAGAGAGGTTACTTACCTTGTACATTAAGTTCTTAGAGATGGGTCCCCCTATGGCTGCTCCAGTACCCACCCTCCTTCTGCAGGACTTTATGGTAGAAAAGGAACCAAGAGTGTTTCACCCAAACAGTTCTGTATCTCCTTGGTACGATGTCTAGAGCACATGCCAAAGAGACACTGCCACAAAAAAAAAATCTCCCAAAGACACACGCATACCTGAGGTGGAATATCTATAGGGATATCCTCAAAAATACTCCAGTTACTGTACAAGGTAAGTAATCTCTCCTTCCACTACTACAGGGAAGTGAACTAGATTACTTATGACTAGTAAAGTGAATTAGAACACCAGTGACCTGTGAATATAAAGTCAAGAAAGGGGTGTTTTGGAACTACTATATCAATAGTAGATAAAAGGTTAACATAATATCCTACAGACCATTAACACAATTCTGTCCACACACACACAAAATTCATCCTCAGAAGCCCAAAGGATTCCATCCATCTTCAAAAAGGCCCTTCAGTGACAAAAGTGCAATTTCATATGTCTGTTAAATTCAATTTAAAAACATTTGTGAACGAGTCAAGCAGACCATCCCTTTTCATGACACAATATAGGCAATTGTATTAGTGCCCTTTAAAGTGGGCAAACAAGTATTGGGCACACAAGCTGGGTTATAAGCCTTTATCTGTTTGAAATTTCTACCACAGAATTGGGCAATCCCGACACAGCCTTTCAAAACTGTAAAAATATCAATTCACACAATTTGTTTGCTCCAAGCATGATGGAGAATAAAGTTAATATGTGTATCGCTATTAAAAACCATGTAGTCCGGGCTAGTGAAATGGTAGATTGCAAAACAAAAATCTGTCAATTTGTGGGGAAGGGTTATCTTGATTGTTTTGAGCTGCTGGCAAAAAAAGTAACTTTTCCGGGGGGTGGGGATGTTAAAATGGAAGATCAAGGAGAGAAATAAGGGATTGTTAGAATTTGAAGTTAACACACGTTTAAGTTATGAGTTTACAATCTTGCTAGAAGTAGAATCTTATAAATTGTCACTTCACAAGATTAAAATATTTGTTTACATTTGAACATTAGAGCATAATTGATTTTCTGGATTATTTACCCCCTATTAAATTTTTACAGACTAGTTACTTAATATGCTTTCCACTCTGTCAGTCACTCCTCTTTTTTTAATCACAGCTTCTCCTCATTTGTTTTATCAGTACAGGCTGTTAGAAATGGGACTTGTAATAGAATTCCAATCTTTGAAAAGCTTAAGTTAGAAATCTGAAACCTCTAAATGACATTACTAGAAGGAAAGGAGTGGGTGCAGGAGATAAGTGGAAGTTCACTGCAGAGAAATACTATTCCAAAAAAATGAAAATCTGCTGCAGTTCAGTGTGCCCATGAGATTCCCAGAAGCCTTTATAATTGTGTCTGTTCTGGTAGCTCACCTTCACGTTTCTCTCATTTTCTCTTTTTACCAGTTATATTTAGTACAGAACAGTCAAAAGGAGTGAGAATGAATAAACACGTGATTGCTGTGAAACAGCACATTTGCAGCCTCATGCAGGTCACAAGTGGTTTACATACATGCTCTACAGAAGCTATTTGTAGAGTGGGAACAGTGTTCGGAATGACGTGTGGGGGCAAGCAAAGCGGATTTAAAGGCAGGATTCCATGATAAATGTTGGAACCATAGTCTTTTCTTGAGCAGTCTGTATAAGCAAGGGGATGTAATTCCTATAGTAGTTAGCTACTGGATAAAGTGGAAGAAGAAGGGGGGGGGCGGCAGCTGCAGTCATGCAGAGCTATAATGAATTTGGGTTCCCCTAGGTGTAGCTATATCTATTTAAAAAAAGTACTCACATAACCAGTTTTTAAAAAGTTGGAAAGAGACCGTATTTGTTGAACTTCAAGTTAATATTTGTTTACTCACTGATGTAACCAGTGCCAGGATGTGAAGTTTGTCTACTTAATGTGTAGATCTTTTAGACCATTCGAAAACAGCAAAACATTACCCACAAACGCACTGATTATCTGTGCACAACATATATAGACTGCAAGATTCCCCACATAGACACCACAGAAGATACTGAAACATTTTAAATTGTCAAAATATATAACCAAGAAAAGTAAGTCTATGCAATCCCTACATACGAGATATGTAAACACAAATATTGCCATAAATATTCCAGTATTTTAAGGGGGGGAAGGGTGTCCCAACATATATAAACATTCAAACTTCAAGGTTGTGAGACACCACTTATGCATATTCCTGTGTCCAACGACAACTCTGAAGTCATTTGCCATCTAACAGTGAGATACTGGCTTGAAAAAAAAAATAAATCACTGGATGAAGGCCATACAATACACCAGGTGGTTGTGGTGGGGTGCAGTCACCAGCAAGGTGCAGCAGTAACAGCCTGGTGGAAAAACCCAACCCTACGACTTCCAGCTGCTTGAAAGGGAGAGGGTATTCCAATCCCTTCATTAGGGCTGATCTGCATACCATATCTGCAATGATTTAACTAAAATTGCTTTTTAAATCTATTTACTTAAACCAATGTTCATCCCTGTATTGACACACAATCCCAACTGCGTTCACAGTTAAATTTGTTTACAGATAGATTGTGCTCATCACAGGGCCTGACACTGGGATAAGTGAACAGATTTAACTTAAAACTGTTGCAACTTTTACAGTTACAAAAACCTATTAACCAGAATCTGAGAACACCTGACCAATCTGAAATACTCCCACTTAATGGCTGGGGAAAGGGACTTCTTTCTCTTCCCCATATAGTCAGTCTCTTCTGCTCTCTCCAGTCAGATTTTGATGTTCCCTCCTTTGAACAGTTTCAGTGTATTTGTTCTAGACAGCTTTCCATAACAATAGAGAAAAAACAAGATTATCTGTTTCAGTGCTGGCTAAAGAACTCCCAATAGCAGTAGTGAAATGGATCAATTTTGCCAATTTCACTCAGCTGCTACTTGGGAAAAATATTAAGCAGCTGAGGTACAGGAAAATGTATGCAAGCTCAGGAAGACAGCACTGCATCAGTTTATATTTGATCCACATTCAAGAAATCCTTATGGGGTGTGAAGACTGACAGAAATTTGTTTTTAAATAAAAAGCTTAAATTACATAGTTTCTAGCTGCTTAACTCTCCCTACTCACCAATACTAATATGCTATTTACAATTAAAATGGATTTTTTTTTTTAAACCCTGATAACTTTAAGGACATTTACAGATACTGACAAATGCTTTCAAGAGTGACTAGTGATTTCAGGTGCCTCAGTTCTGGGTATTTAAGTTGAGACACCTTTAAAGAGGCCTGATTTTCAGAGGGTGGAGAGCAGCAATATGAGAAATCAAACCCTTTTAATATGTTTCGAGTTGGACACGAAAACATCAAATCACTTTGAAAATCTTGGCCACTGTCAGCTATCAAATTACAAGTATTGCTACATGGTGTGCTTTACGAAAAACAGTTTGGACAGAGTGGTACATTTCCTATTAGGATTTGAGAGAAGTCCCATTTTAAAAATGTTTGTTTATACAGTAGAAACCCATTTATTACTTTACCTTAGGATCAGTTCATCTCTACCCAAAACCTTAAAGTCTGTTTCACTAAGGCGAACCTGCAAAGTAAAAAAACAAACAATGTAACCGTTTGTCACTGCTACCAACAAAACAAGGGGAAAAAAACGTGAAAAAATTTCAAACTTACCTTCTTTGGGAGAGGTTCTTCATTAGTCATTGTGAACTGAGGAAGAAAAAACAAACATTAGTCTGATTTGGTCCAGTTACTGAGTTCAGAAAGTTAGCCCATCTTTGCATTCCCAGCCTTGATATAAAGAAAACCATCAGTGAGGTCAGATGCTGAAGTACGCAACATCTGTTTGACAACAAGCCACCATAACCATGCTGGTCACTCTTCCAGCACAAACATCAGGAGGTAGAATTCAAGTAACATTTTGTTTTGGTGATACTATTGATACTGGTATTAATGTTGTTTTTACTGTGACTAACAAAAGAATGGTCTGTTAAAATTGAAAATTGTCTTATGTGTTTATTCTCATTTCTATTTTCACAAGTGTAGGAGGAAAACTCTACAAAGACGCTTACATATTTAAGCAAACATCTATAATTTTGCTATTGACCCTGGTGATAACTGGAAAAATATTCTCTGGAGGTTAATTCTTATTTCCGCCATACATATCCACAGTTTACTCTCCTAGTGAGACAGTTTGCAACTTTATTCTGTAGTACTGCTACCAATATTTATGAAACGCAAAGTCCTCAGAAGTGTCTGTGTGTGTCTCTCTCTCTCTCTCTCTCTCACACGGGTCATGCCTTATAGCAACAGGTGTAATGACAGGCATAACAAAACCTAATAGGCAAAGGTCAAATACCATAAGAGGCAATGGAAAAACCACCACCAAAATAGAGGATCACTTACTTAAAACTTTTTGGTTGGTTATAGTGTTTTAGAAGAAATACAGGAGCTCAATAGAAGGTCATAAACAGCAAAGATAGCAGTTTCAGGTCTTTTAAATTTTCATTTATGCACAACATTAATTTCTTTGGCAGTCGACTACTGCAATGGTAAGTCAGTCACAGGCCAATCTAGTTAAACAGGGTTTAATCACAAAAAAAAATTTGGTGGCCTCAGAGTGCAGCCACCAACTCTTGCTGGTGGCCACTTTATTTGTTTTTCGAAAGTTAATTACAATTTTAGGAAAAATTGTCAAATGAATATCCAATTCACTGCAATTTATTTATGTAGGTTTTTTGCAGACTCAGTAATAAAAATTAATGTAGTTTCTATTTACTGGACCTCAACAGAATAGAAACATAAGGTGCCTTGCATGTTCTTGGTTTTTGGTGTTTGTTTTTGCTTTTTTGGGGTTGCCTTTTCTTTTTAAGACTTGCTAGTTAGTCTGCTTCTGTGAAATATGATATGTGTATGTTTGTTAACATTTCTCAGCAGCAGCCTTGCTAACTAGCTAGGAGGCAGCTACAAGTGATATTAACAAAGATACAAATATCACTTTTCACAACAGACTTACTCAGCCCTGGCAAGCCAGGAGACAAATTAAGCTCTGGATGGGGAGGCGGGTAGGGAGGCAGCACAGAGATGATGTGGGGGTGGGGGGAAGATGTATAAGGAGCCAAGGGAGGCAGCAGGTGCTTGGTGGAATGGAGGGGGGTCCGAGGGAGGCAACAGAGGCTGGGGCAATGGAGGGGAGGGGGGTGAGCCTGCAGCTGGAGCCTGGGGACCAGAGGCCTGCAGCTGTGCCACCGAAGTGCAGGGCTGGAGATCACAGCAGGGATGATGGAGGGGTGGGCCCAGGGCCAGCACCCGCTGCCACGTGGCCGAGGCCTGAAACCCTGCAGCCGGGGATGGAGCCCACTGCCTTCCTCCCAGCGCTGAAGCTGAAAGCCAGAAGCCTGTGCCCTACCACCCCCAGGAAGGTGGGGTACTCACACTGCTTGCCTGCTTCTCTGGTGTTTATGGCTCCAGATGGGGTCAGGGCCCAACCCCTGCTGACAGCGCCAGAGGAAATGCCCCTATTTTGTCCCCCTCCCTCCCACCCCAATCACCATCCAGGAGGTGGTGGCTGCACGAAAAGCCCCTGGTGGCTGCATTTGAGAAACACTGAAGTAGCTCCTGAGTAACATTTAGCCTATTTGGAAAGTGGCTGATGATTTAAAAGGATTATAGACTTCCCTTGGTTTCAAATCAATTTGCTGGAGAAAAGCCACTAATTCCACACTGACTCAACTCAGGGGAAGTAGTTTATGAGCGAACACACACACAGTTGAAGGATAAAACAAAACTAAATTTTTCAATTTAACTAGGATACCCCAGTCTGTTATGCTCGAACCTCTCTGCAACACTCCAAAATTAAATAACCTCAGTACCTCCCATGATTTTTTTTTTGACAAGTTTTAACAATAAGTTGAAATTTTAACCAATTCTAACCTGGGGGGACAGGGAAAAGGGGAGAGAGACACTCCAGCTTTCCACAGGCCAAATAAGTCTTTTAAACAACAACAAAAAGAGACTGATCCCCTCCTCCCTCTGAAAGCTTCAAAACTAGAAAGCGGCTGTGATTTAGATGGAAAGGAAAGAAGTATAGACACCAGAAAAGCATTTGTGGAGCAGGAAAGATGCTATGCAGTTGGAAGCAGTTTTTTTTTTTTTTTTTTTTTAAACAAAGTAAAGTGGAGTGCAAGAACTCCTTTGCCAAACACTGAGATTCTGTTCTCAAAGACCCTAGTTAAGGGCAGCAACAGAAACATTCCCCAAGAGTGTTTAATAAAAAGGGAATAATGGTGCAACAGTCAACAGTTCTGTTTTCCCAGGGAAACTTTTCAAGACTGCATCAGTAAGTATCATTAACTTGTCCATTATATTACTGATTCAGAGAAAAAGCAACCATATTTTGGCTAATAGGTTTTCATTAGTTTTGCAAGACTGATCTAATAGATACTGGAGAGTTTTACTAAAAAAATTGCTTGGTTCCCAGAAAATATGTTCATCTGATTTTACTTTTGTTTCTTTAGTATGTATTATCGTTTTAAGTGTGGAGGGCGGGAAGTAAAGGGAACTTGTTGAGATGAATTTCTATCTAAGGTGCACAGTTCAGTTCTCATAGATAATGTGCCTTTTAAAAGTTTTAGAGTTGAATGGCTAAGGAAAGAGGGTCATCAAATCACTTGCCCAAGGTGAACCTCTAAGGCACCCAGTTTCTCTAATCATTAGGATACACTGCCTCATCTTGCATTTTATTATAACACTGGAAGTGTTAACATGTTTGTCCTATAATCTGGTATTCATTAAAATGGACTCTAGTCTATTATGAAAGTCTGTGGCTATGTCTGTAGTACAGACTTTTGCTGAAACAGCTGTCAGTCCAGGCAGTTCTCAACCTATTTACCATTGTGGGCCAAAAATACAGTTCTCGGTTTTATGTGGGCTGTATCCACACACTATATATACTACCTGTATGGCCCCAAGGATGTCACATGGGCTGCAGCTGTCCGCTGATTGGGCTGTAAGCGGCCCATGGGTTGAGAACCACTGGTCCAGGGTATTGAGACATGACCCCTACCTGGCTAAACGCTACTTTTCCCCAGTAGATCAAGCTATACAAGTAGAGAGGGCTTGTTTACACAGTGCATTAGTGCACACGAGTGTGTAAATTTTCATGTGCAGCAGCATGTCACGCACGCACGGTGTGCAACCTTGCTGACACAGACTAAGTTTCAAACAGTACTATGGCAACGCCAATTAGGGAACTTTTAGAGTGCACCAGCACAGTTCACAACACGCTGCTACACACAAGAATTTACATCCCCATTGGTGCTCACTAACGTGCTGTGTAGACAAGCCCAGAGAATAAACTATGGAACGCATCTTTACCACTATAATCCACACCAGGAGAGCTCTGCCAGAGTCGTATACTGGTATACCTACATAGATAAAACACACCTAGCAAAGGCCTAACTTATGAGAGCAACTTGGATTTTGACTCTCTCTCTCTTTTTCCCCCCCCCCCCCCCCCCCCCCCCCCCCCCCCGCACACAGGTACCAATGGTTAGTTTCCATCTAAGAGAGGTAGAAGCAACAGCCTTCTTAGCTGTCCTCAGGACCAGACTTATCAGCATGTTATGAGCAATAAGGAACACTTGCCCTTAATAATCTTTTTCGTCTTTTCTGAGTGTAAGTCTATGCTTAAGATGCTGCATCAGCACAGCTATACCACGGTAGCACTTCAATGAAGACGCACTAAGCCAACGGGAGACCTCTCCTATCAACATAGTTAATCCCCCATACCAACATGGCGCTGTCTATGCAGGGGCTTAGGTTGGTATTACTACATCGCTCACGGGGTGGGTTTTTCACACCCCTGAACGACGCAGTTATACCGATATAGGTCCGTAACGTAGACCTGGCCCAAAAGTAACGAATGGTTGTTTCTTTAAAAGAAAGTGGTCCTGTGGTCAAATGTATAGGTAAGTTACACCTATCCAAATTTAAATAAATTTAAATAAGTAAAATACTAATCCAGTTCCAGTAATGTGGTTTTATACAGTTATGAATTTAAAAATAGTCCATGCATTTGTAATATAATACAGATTTAATTCTGTTGATTTTAGTGTTTAAGAGCTTAAATCTCACACCTTTTCTAATGCTCTAAAAGATTTACCTTTTTCCCAGAAAGCAACAAAGAAAACCATAAGTTTCCTTTTGTTTTGTTTCACAGGAGAAAGTTTAGGTTTGTTTTTTTTTTTAAACCTCAACTTTCAAAGAGCAAATGCTTCTTTTGAGTAATCAGTTACAAAAAACTGAGTTTTTAAACTGTATCCACCCACTTGCCATGAGCAAATTTTTTTTTTTTATTTGGACAAGTAATCAGTTATCATACACCCTTGTGGAACATTTTCAAGCTACTTAATTAAGCCTTGCAAAATCATCATGAAGCTTCTTCTCTCCCTCCATTCCACACTATTTAAGAACAAATGTAATTCAAATACAGAAAGTGCACTTCCTAATAAAATGAATTTATGGTACACAACTGCCAAAAATATCTGCACTGATCATCAGAAATATACTGTATTTTTAAAGAATTTCAGTCAGAACATTTAAGAAAAAGGTCATGAAGGAATTTTCTGTTTGTCGTCAAGTTTTCCACAGTGGCTATCAGAAGCTAATAGTTTATTTTTTAATGGAATTAATGTGAGTTTCTTCAGTTGTTCAAATGCCTCGTTTGGCCAACTACACTCCCAAATAAACCTTAACTCTGACACATATCAAGAATATATGTCCCAGACCACACCTATGTAATGTTATTCTACTTTCACACTGCAGAGATCACTATTAATGTTTTGCCTTAGAATCAAAGTTTGATAATCTGGGATGCATATTGCTTTTTGCTTCTATTGGTGATGGAAGTGAATAACTTTGGGAGTGTTACGGACAGTGTTGTAGGAGATGTGAAGATTGCAATGAATGCTGGAGACTTCTCTTAAGAGTACAGATATAAGAAAAAGTTTTGGATGGATGGAAAGTATACTGCAGCAACTTAGAACACTGGAGGTTGCATGGTTATTACCAAAGTTTAGGGTGCCTGCACAGCCTAAATTCTGCTCCATTATGCATGTGTCACAATACAGTAATTAAATTAGGTTAGATTACACTTTCTTGAATTACAGTATACACTTCCACACCTTAAACAGATGTGGCATTTTTTAATCACTGAAGTGCCAAACAACAGAGTCCTCAAAAGTCATTAACATACAAGATATACAAGTATCCAGCACAGCCCTCCAATCTTCTGAAATACCTTGCATTACAAAATGTAGTAATATAGAATTTGAGAAACTATCTTAAGACCATGATGTATACACACAAGCAGCAAACCTTAACTTTGGCATTATCTAGTTTGCAAGCAGGGTGGATTGATTAAAAATCACTGATTTTAATCATGATTTACATTGACAAGCAGGAAACCTTGATTTAAGTCATTGATTTTAATCATGTTTTGCATTTGTACTTCAGTTATTTTCCTAAAGAAAGTTACCAGTCAAGGAGAATCAACCTATTAAAACATGTTGTTTTGCAACTAAATACTGCCTTTATGCTAAATTTGGAACTTTGCTAACTAGGATACATGATCCATACACATTTAAGCAATTATATAGCTTAACTTAAGTAAACATTAAGAATTTGAATAAGTGTATGTTTAGAAGATGGTGAATAATGCATTTCTTATTTACTAGGTGCTTAATTTTTCTTGTGATGTGTCAAGCTCTTTTTGGATAGAAATCCAAAAATCAAAATGTATGAAGAGCATTTTAATTTTTTTCATTAAATAAAATTCTTAAATTTGTTTTATATTTAACACTTATCAAAACATGCTTTGCATTTAAAACTGATTATATGTAGTTAGTGAACTGATCATTTCTAGTCACCATGTCATTCAATATTTTAGAACTAGTAGATCATAATCTCATCCTCACACCTACTTTTTTATGCATAGATTGGAAGAGGAAAACGTATTTTTCAAATCCCAATTGGTTTCTTAACTTTGAATGAGCTAGTCATTAAACTGAACTATTTGAATAAACTGAAATGAACAGAATATTCTCTCTGCAGACGAGGCTACTGATGTCAAAAGTTGGTTTAGCATTTCATCAAACTCTGGTTCCAGGTGCTTAGCTATTGACTTTCACTAGCTCAGTGGTTTCATTTTCTTTACAACCTGACATGTGCTGCTTAATGTTCTGTTCTGTATTTAATTTAAGTGATTAATAGATTACAGAAAGTTTAGGTCTTAACATAGGTGGTCAATTTCAAATTTTATGTTTAACAGGTTTTTTAAATAAGCCTGTACTTAATTTAAATAAAAAAATCTATTTTTATTTTTTTTTAAAACTGATTTTTATTCACCATTTGCAAGCATAATACTCCTAGATGTAGTTTTTAAATTATTTTTTTAAACCAAATATATAGGCTAGACACTGCAAAACGTTCTAGATGAGCACCGAGTAAGGCAAAGGCTTAACATTTTTCATATTTTTAAAGACTGCAGTGGCGATGTACTGTTTTCAGATGTGCAAAGCTAAACTCGCTCAATGAAAGAGGGCTCCATAAATGTACATACACCACACTGCTATGTTAGCCATGCATAGAACAATGGAAAAAAGTACTTAAAAGTTGCACCTGAAGTACAGTGCATGTACAAAGTGCAATTTTCAACCTCTCTGCCTGGCTAAATAAAGACACTTTTCCTAGGAACAAGTGGAGATATTGCTATTCAAACTTTTAAAAAGAGAAGCATTTGCCACTGCATCCCTCCCCCCTTTTGAAAAGCCACCAAAGCCTTTTTGATCAAACTTTCTAAAACTATCCATTTGTGGGCAGAAACCATGCTCTGAGATTTCAGTTCAATAGATGAAAATTTTAGAAAGAGCTAAGCAACTGAAAATGGAATTGTAATGGAAATACTCAATCTTGGTTTTACTAATCACTTTTGCTCCAGGTATGGTCATCCAGAAAGACCTCAAGTTACTCTACATCATAGGATGGAACTGATAGTGGCCCCCTATGTTTAGGTTGCCTACCACTCCATTATAAAAGGTTCACTTATTTTCGTAAGGTTTCAGAGTAGCAGTCGTGTTAGTCTGTATCCGCAAAAAGAACAGAAGTACTTGTGGCACCTTAGAGACTAACACATTTATTAGAGCATAAGCTTTCATGGACTACAGCCCACTTCTTCGGATGCATATAGAGTGAAATAAATATTGAGGAGATATATATATACACACACATACAGAGAGCATAAACAGGTGGGAGTTGTCTTACCAACTCTGAGAGTCCAATTAAGAGGAAAAAAAAAAAAACTTTTGAAGTGATAATCAAGATAGCCCAGTACAGACAGTTTGATAAGAAGTGTGAGAATACTTACAAGGGGAGATAGATTCAATGTTTGTAATGGTTCAGCCATTCCCAGTCCTTATTCAATCCTGAGTTGACTGTGTCTAGTTTGCATATCAATTCCAGCTCAGCAGTCTCTCGTTGGAGTCTGTTTTTGAAGTTTTTCTGTTGTAATATAGCCACCCGCAGGTCTGACATTGAATGACCAGACAGGTTAAAGTGTTCTCCCACTGGTTTTTGAGTATTATAATTCCTGATGTCAGATTTGTGTCCATTAATTTTTTTGCATAGAGACTGTCCGGTTTGGCCAATGTACATGGCAGAGGTGCATTGCTGGCACATGATGGCATATATCACATTGGTAGATGTGCAGGTGAACGAGCCCCTGATGGTATGGCTGATGTGATTAGGTCCTATGATGATGTCACTTGAATAGATATGTGGACAGAGTTGTCATTTGGCTATGCTTTCTGTATGTGTGTATATATATATCTCCTCAATATTTATTCCACTCTATATGCATCCGAAGAAGTGGGCTGTAGTCCACGAAAGCTTATGCTCTAATAAATTTGTTAGTCTCTAAGGTGCCTCAAGTACTCCTGTTCTTTTATTTTTGTAATTAATTCTAACACACCTGCATTGTTTGGCATGTCTGAAATTCAGCAAGGCAAAAGCCTTGGGGATAGGGATGTGCCTTTTGCTTGTCTCATGAAATGCATGAGAAGTTACAATCTGTTAGACAACTCTTTCCCATACGCTACTTGTTTGCCTCACGAAAATCTTAGCAGCATGCCAAACCAACAAAACATGAACATTCTAAAACAGGTCCTAGTTGCTGTGCCAAAGCTGCAGTAGCAGATACACCTTGGAGCTGCAAAAGCAGTGGTGGAAGCACAGCTGGGCTCCATTCCCACAACCATCTCTCTCTGGACCAAGCACAAGGCTTTAGGGCAGCGGTGGGCAAACTTTTTGGCCCTTGGGCTACAGCGGGGTAGCAAAATTGTATGGAGAGCCAGGTAGGAAGGCTGTGCCTCCCCAAACAGCCTGCCCCCCCCCCACCCTCCATCCCCTGACTGCCCCCCTCAGAACCCCCGACCCATCCAAACTCCCCTCCCTGCTCCTTGTCCCCTGATCACCCCCTTCCCAACCCTAACCACTCCCCCAGGACCCCACCCCCTATCCACACCCCTGCCCCCTGACAGGCCCCCCCAGGACTCCCACACCTATCCAACCCCCCCGTTCCCCATCCCTTGACCACCACACCCCAGAACCTCCACCCCATCCAACCCTCCCGTCCACTGACTGCCCCCTGGAACCTCCTTCTGCCCCTTATCCAACCCCCCGGTCCCCTTACCATGCTGCTCAGAGCAGCATGTCTGGCAGCTGTGCCGCTCAGCCGGAGCCAGATGCGCCGCTCAGAGTGCTGCCCGCGGGGCTGTGGGGGAGGGTCCGGGGGCTAGCCTCCCTGGCTGGGAGCTCAAGGGCAGGATGTAGCCCACCTCTGCTATAGGGGCAACGTACCGATCAGAGCCAAGCCAGGCCACCTCCACCCCAGCAAAAGCTACCAGCAGCTAATCAACCAAGTTGTTTCTCCTGCTGCCAACTACTGTAGTAAGAGTCCTGAGGCAATGAAGGATCAGAGTTCAAACCATGCTGCTCTATGAATAATGATGCATGCCAATGATGCTATATGCATCATGTTAACACTTTTTCCTTTAAGAACTACAAAACTATATTAAAAGTCTACATTAAAACAATTATTTAGGTTGCAAAACCATGTGGCTCAAACATTGGGAAATACCAGATTTAAATTTCCTGTGCAATCTTAATTCTCCCCCCTTGTGTGTATGCATAATAATATAACCTTTAATCTGATCATGTGTATTTCCCCCCCCCTTACTCCCTGAGCTAATATTATTCAGTGCACAGGATGGATGCAAAAGGGGCTGAATTCATGTTGCATGAGCAACTGTACATCCGGCATTTCTTAACTTAGAGGTTGACTTTGCAACCTAAATAGCTAACTTTCTCTTAATAGTTTCTTTGTACACATATTATATATATATATATATATATTTCACCCTATTACTGAAACATGGAAGACTTTCTGCATCAGCAATACTTCACAGTAACTTAGCAATTTAAACTTGAGAGGTTTAGATATACAGAGCAGATTGATAGCAGCACCCCAGTAGTCAACATTTTGAGATGCATTAAGTAATTCCTCAAAACTACTGGCACCTCTACAGCAGCATGAAGGAGTGTCAGAAGCCAACCTAAATTTGTTTTAGGTCTTTGAATATTGACTGGCTGTTCTAAATTGCTTATTGTTTTGTCACTATATGTACCTGGATATGGGGGGAAATAAATAAATAAATCTGTAAAGCAACAATCCTATAAACACGTAAGCATGAGGTACTCTTACTCAATGTGTAAAGTTATTGCATTCTTAATTTTCTGCAAGTTCAAGGCCTAAGGGGTCTTGTTTGTTATTTTATCAATTTTTATTATTTTAATTGCCATTAACATTCCAATAGTAAGATGGGTAAGAAAACATGCTAATGGACCACCATCTCCAAGACACTGACCACAGTACATAGACTATGTTTACTAAAAAATAAGTTATTTTGTTTAAAAGCAAAGCACAAAGAATAAGCAACTTTAAATACTGTACAATAGCTAAAGATGCCTCCCCTCAATTGGCTCTCAACTGAAAGAACATTCAACCTCACTGCTAAGGTGACTGTAACTTTCTGTAAGAGCATGACAATATGCCATTTTCTACAAGAACAAACAAACAATGAAAATTCTTTTAAAGAATAATCTTCAATATGTCCTATTGACATAAACACAAATTCAGTGTTTATATATGGCATAATTTATTCGCTATCATACGAAAATGTACATCTTAACCCAAAAATTCATTCTGGAGACAAATGGTAGCTTGTCAAGTTTCCAGCCTTTTACTTTTCCTCTCAGTAATATCAAGATACATTAATATTTCACCTATTTGTAACACATTAACACAGATAGTTGGAACACAGGATAGGTTTTTATTTAAATTTCTATGGAAATTCTTAAAACTTCTTATAAGCCGATTATAGCAGCTGTTACTGTGCCATATTTGACACATGAACTAAAAGGCTCATGCCGGAGGATCATCATGTTCTATTTTATCTTACAGGCCACTTTACAATATTATGTCATCAGTACTGTAATATTTTAAGGAATATAAAAGATACAGACATAAAATTATGCAGTTAATTACAATTGTTTTAGTTAAAACATTGCTTTACGGGCTTTTTTTTTTTTTTTTAAATACCTGGCAGCTAATTTTTATGTTACAGTTTGTGTAGAAACCACCACTACAGGTATCAGTGTCTCCAAAAAACAAACAAACGAATACAAAACAAGGCCCCGGATCTGCAAAGATTTCTTCACATACTTAACTTTAGGCACGGTGACTAGTCCCGCTGCCTTCCCGGAACCCACGCACAGTGCGTAAAGCTAAGCATGTGCATCAGCCTCCGCAGGCCGGGACCGCAAGTGAGCTGCGCCTCTACGTGTGGCCAGCGAACCCTGCCGCCACGCTGAACAGGCCTTGGAAACGGTTCCGTGCCCCCGCCGGCGCCCCCGCAGCAAGACGGGCCATTTGACAGCGGAGCGCACAGGCCTCTCCCTGCGGCGGGGACACGGCTCATTGCCGGTGGAAGGGGGGCAGGGCCCCCGAACGGCTCCTAATCCCGCCCGGGCTCCGCCCGCCCCTTCCTGACCGCTTTCGCCGCAGCCTATAAGAGAAAACGGGGCCTCCCCAGCCGGCGGGTGGGGACAATGGACGCTCCCGGGGCCGGGCCGTGACTCACGCACCCAGCCAGGCTCTCGCCTGCGCCTCACACAAAATGGCTCTAGGTGCTGCTGCCCCTGCTCCCGTAGGTAACGGCCGGAGCCGCCGGGCTCGGAGCCCCCAGCCCCAAGAGCAGCAGGGCGGGGACACCCTGGTGCCCACCGCCCCCGCTCCAGCGGCCACATCCCGCGCGGAGGAGAAGGAGGAGGAGGCGGCGGCACCCTGGCAGAGGGAGAGGCCGCTCGGTCACTCACCTCCCGCTTGCGGCGCGGAGGCCTCGCTGTCCCCGCGCACCGACTGCCCGGGCCTGGCCCGTCACATCAAGGGCGGCACCTTCCGCACCCGCCTCAGCGCCCAGACCCGGGGCCTCCGCGGTCGCCGCCTCCCCCACCCCGCGCTGCCGCCCGCTCTTTATTTGCGGATTCCCTGCGCTACAAAATGGCGCCGAAGGAGGAAACGCGAGTGCAGTCGCCCCGCCCCTGGGAGGAGTCGCTGCCGCCCGCAGTGCCCGCCGCGCGCAGGGAGCTGGAGGAGCAGGAGCTGCAGCAGCGCGACCCACCGGCGATGCCCCCTGTCTCGCGCCGCCTTTACTCACCCGGCGGCGGCGCGGCAGTAGCTTCCCTTCTCCGGCTCCGCGCCGGAACTACTTCCCAAGCGCCTCTCCTCCTCCTTCCTGCGGGGTCCTGGCCCAGAGCCGCCGCCTTTCCACGGCGTCTCGCCTGTTATGTGGCGGTTACCCTGACAGTTGAACGGACATCGCATGGGGCAGCCGAACATCTGATCGGAGCTCGGGGGGGGAGACGCGGAGGGATACCACCTGCTGAAGTGAGGCTTCGAGCGGAAGAAGACAAAGCCAACCATTTTAGTCCGCAAGAAGACACCGCGCTATTGGCCGCAAGCCTAACGCGGGGCTACCCCCACAGTACCTGCTGACATCCCCCCCTCCCGTGGCAGGCTCCAAACCCATCCCCCAGAGAGCAGCCGTGGGGTGGCGCCGGCAGCTCCCCGGCCTCATCTCCACCCTCTCTCAGGGCAGAGCAAATACTATGTCCACTGCATGGCTCTCTCACCAACAGAAGTTGGTCCAATAAATGGCATGACCTTACCCAGCGCGTCTCACTGTAACCACACGCATTTTTGAAGCCCCCCTGAACCGACCTTTGGATTTGGAGGCGCCCTTGGTGTTGCCTTTAAAGGGTCACCAAAAAGATAAAACACGTTGAGAAGCAGTTACTTGTTGCTACTAGCCAGCTTACTTAACTAAACGGACGTTTAAAAATGTAATTTTTATTTTCACCTCTTACATTGTTTACTTTTAGCTTTTTTCTCAGCGTGTAGAATGGAAATGAGACTAGTCAGTTTCAGTTGTCCAGTACAATGTTGAATCTTCAGGCAGTAAACTGCAAGGAAATGTTTAGATCCTATTAGTGTTCAAACGAAAAAAAAATATTTCTTCTGATTTTAACATTTTGAAAAAATTGCCTAATGTTGGCACAGTTTGAACAGCTACTGTCTAAATTTCATTTTGTGGAGCTCTTTATGTGCTATCCATCATTTCTAGCTTTAAAGATGTTCAGCTGACAGAAATGTTCCCTCCCTGCTAATTCAAGAAATAATAAAGGTTCTCTGGGTCAAATTAGGCCCTCTGTTACACCTATGCAACTGGGTTGTGCAGGCATAACTGATTAGAACTCAGTAAGCAATTCTAGTGATGATGCACAAGGAATAACAGAATCCATCCAGTCAATTCTCTCTCAGCCGTGTTAACTGAGCTCTGTAGCACTAGAAGGAGTAAAAAGCAGTACAAATGTATTTGTCCCTAGAGGGCAGATCTGATTGTGAAAATGTATACAGAAAATGGATCTGTTGAATAAGAAGATGCTATTTTTACTTAGTTATTGTTCACTGCAAAACTGCACTTTAAATTACTTGTGTCCTTTTAATAAAAAAAAATTAAGGGTGGTAGTGTGGGAAACAACCCTAAGCACAATTTAAATCAAAATGCTGTGACCAGCATTGAATGACATAGGACTCCTTGGAAGTTCTACTTTAGTCTGTAGGTACCCTCAAAGTGTGAAATTAAAGAGAAGCATTTAGCTTTGATGTTGCCTGCTGTGGCTCCTTGCTGTCTTGCATACCCTTCTTCCACCCCCCCACTCCCCCCCCCACTCTCACCCCAACCTGGCAGAAGTTTATTTCAAGTTCTTGCATTTTGTATTAAATTATAACATATCCAAAGTCTGGGTGGGCTGCTATTTTATCAGACTAGTTTGTAATATAAACATTGGTATAAGTGGAACACTGACTGCTCATACTCTACAAAACTGGGAATTTATATATAAAGCAATTAGGACAAGAAGTGGGAGATTTATACAATGGAAAAGGGAAGATTTCCCACTTTAAAATAATAATGGACAGTTATTTTAGGTAATTTATATTCCATACATACATTATTTAAAATTGTTTTCCCATGTATAAATCACAGTTTTAAATATAAGACATCTCAAGATTTCCAGGGCTAGAAGTAAGTACAGTTCATCTCATTGGAAAACCAGGAATCCCTCTTCTCTAATGATATAAAGCTCATACCAAGCTCTGGTGAGTTGTGAGATGTAGGACTTTAAATCTGTCATTGGTACATATTGTCCATATTGCACCTGTGTGTGTGTTGGGCGTTTCTACAATAGGTAAAAAGAAAATATTTCTTTCTTGTTGCTGCTGTTTTTTAAAGGTAGTATGAGAATGCCTAGCTTCCCCTGGTTTGAGGCTCAGGCTGAGACTTTGGTATGTGATAGTGGCTGAGGCAAGTATGGATCTGTTAGTGAAAAGTAAAACAATGAGGAGTCCCTGTGACACCTTAGAGACTTACAAATTTATTTGGGCATAAGCTTTCATGGGCTAGAACCCACTTCAGCAGATGCATGGAGTGGAAAATACAGTAGCAGTGTAGTGAAAAGTTAGATGCTGAATGAGTTTAGGAAGCAGCTGAGTAGAGGTTTTGTGGATCTCAGAAGTGCCTAAGTCCCTTTGTGGATCTGGCTCTTCCTGTTTTGCACTTGCTTTTAGTGGAAAAGTTGTTTTTAAAGAGAGAGAGAAAATGACTTGAGAAGAGAGCACCATCTGGCATTAGAGTAGAATCAAAAAGTCTACAATCGCCAGTATGCCAAAGATGTCTTCATCCAACTACTAATCTTGCTTGGCATCCAAGATCAGGCCTGTTCAGAGTGGTATGGTTATAGACAGTTTTAATTGTTGCTTGTAATCTTTTCATCCTCTTATCCTGTTGTAGGTTCTGTGGATAATAGTACATTGCACATTAACCTAATTATTCTACTGCTGAGAGGCTTGCAACTAGAGTGCTTCTTCACTTATCCAGCTTTGGATTTTTTGTTTTGCTTTTGGCTTTTCAGCATGGAGGCAAATTAGAAGAAAACAAACTTTAAAACATTTAAAAGCAAAAGCCTGTATATGTCAATAATAGATTTTTTTTTAAAACTAGAAAAGTGGTCTTAAACCACTGTTACTACTTTTATTTGTGTGTTCTCTTCCAGTATTTTCTCTCCCTTCTTGTTCTTCATTTGGGCTGGTCCTGACCTCTTCTATAATTGCATGGCATGCAGGTTCTCTAGGCAACCAGCAGCTGAGATGCATCTTGCAGAGCTAGAGCTGCTATTATATAACTTGAATAGCTGGCATGGGATGGTTGGGTCCACTAAGCAAGCAAGAGAGGAACAGTTGGGCTCTGAGCATAGTATTGCTACAGTTGTCTCCTGCTGCCATGCAGCAAACACAAGTATAGTCCTTGCCAAATAAAAAATGATGCAGTATTGCCAACCCCAAGTATTTAAAATTCATGAGTCAGACCAGACCCCCAAAGTCATGAGATTGTCTTAAAAATCATGGGATTTAAAAATAATAATAATAAATGTGGGGTTCTTATTTGTTGTCAGTCTTCTGAGCCGTGCACTTGATTTGTGTTATCAAACTTTTCTCTTAACTACAAGGGCTAGAAACTAAATAGTTGAGATTCCCATTAAATAATCTGGCTCCAGAAACTGAGGGTTTAAAAAGGGCAAAAGTTGGCAACAGCTCCGATAGCAGCTATGATCTGTAACCTTGGAGAGTTAGGCAGCAACAGCTAAGAGAAAATAAGGGTTATAGCACTATTCAGAAAAGAAAATGGAAGCAGTCAAGATAGAAGGGTCAATACAGTTTCCATAAAGCACTGGTAGTCGGCAAGAACCTTAAAAGAGCAGGAACTGAAAAAAGACTGATCAGATCATGAAAAGGCAGACTCTGATTATATTTACTGGGAAAAAATTCTCCAGTAGAAACGAGGGTAGGAATGAATCAATAGCCCTCACTTAGTTCTATAGACAATGAGGTGTGGAAGGAGCATGGAATGGGGAACAGGCAAGAGCTTTTTCAGGGACAATGGGGAAGGGGTATTTTGTCTGTCACTAGGGTGACCAGATAGCAAGTGTGAAAAATCGGGAAGAGGGTGCGAGGTAATAGGAGACCATATTTAAAAAAAGCCCCAAATACCGGGACTGTCCCTATAAAATCGGGACATCTGGTCACCCTAGTGTCACCAACAGGAAAGGTAATCCAACAGAATATATGGATCACTGAAACCACTGGGCAGCAGGAAAGTGACATGGATGGTGTGACACATGAAGGGGGAGTAGCTCCTTTTTATGAATACCCAGCCAGCCAGTTAGCTATAAAGTCCTTCTTGGTAGCTGTTCTCTGCTTGTTTTACCTCTAAAGGGTTAAAATGCCTCCAATGGGAGGGCTAGAACTTTTTAAAATTGGGGAAAAAATTCCCTTTGTTGTCTGTTGTTCTCTTTGTGCTGAAGAGACAGGGATAGCAGGAATGTTGTGTAAGGTTTGAACCAGGTATGAAAAAATCATCTTCCATACCTAGAAGGATTCATTGGGACAGAGAATGTTTAGATAGACGCAATCAGGTTTATTTCTTTATTTGGGCTTGTGGAACTCCTCTGTGCTAATCCCAGATGCTTTTGTTTGGGCTTGTAACCTTTAAGCTGAACCCCCAAGAAAGCTATGTTGGGTGCTTAATTTTTGGAATTGCTCTTTTAAAATCTAGCAAAAGCCTAAATTCCAGATTTATTTTCTTTCTTTCTTTTTTTTTTAATAAAATTTACTTTTTTTTAAGAAGGATTTGGATTTTTGTGTCCTAAGAGGTTTGTGCATATGCTGTTTGATTGTGCATATGCTGTTTGGTGGCAACAGATAATTTCCTTTGTTTTCTTTCTCAGCTCTTCCCTGGAGGAGGTATGTGTGAAAGGGCTTGAGGGTACGCCACAGGAAGGAATTCCCAAGTGCATCTTCCTGGGTTCCAAAAAGGGGTTGGCATTTGGGTGGTGGAAGCGTTTACCAAGCCATGGTCAGAGAAAAGCTGTAACCTTGGGAGTTTAATACCAGCCTGGAATGGCCAGTATTAATACCAGCCTGGAATGGCCAGTATTAATTTTTAGAATCCTTGCAGGCCCCACCTTCTGCATTCAAAGTGCCGGAGTGGAGAATCAGCCTTGACAGACAGGCTTACAATGTGGCTACCGGGTGGGGACATCTGAGCAGAGGAAAGCCCAGGTTTGAGTTCAATGACTCTCTCTCTGCAGAGAGGGTTTGGCTAAAGGAATATCTTAGATACTAAACTGGAGGAGCAAGGCTATTCTTGTAAACTCCTATTAGGCACTTCCAAAGACCTCATTTAGAATTACTACATATTTTCCTTTTGTTTCTAATGAAGGCTTTGTACCACAGGTAGTTGAACTCATTCTCTTTGGACAGCCCTTGTAATGACTACTCCTTTATTAGTAAATGTGTTTATGAGTATTTACAGAGGAACTAACCAGAGCATATAAGGTCAGATCCTCACTTGGGCTAATTAGATGTAGCTCCATTGATTTAAATGGAGCTACATGGACTTTCTGCAGATGAGGATCTAATCCATAAAGCCTACTAAGAAGACCTACAACACTTGCCTCTGATGTCATAGTGCACGTCATGATCCTACAGACCTGAATTGATTGGTGGAATGTGACACTCTGGTTGGGGTTTGTTAGCAATATTAAACAGATTCCCATTTACTCACTGTGGGCCTATAGCAAGGCCAGAGTCTTTCCTGGGGACTTCCCACAAACCACACACAAGCCATTATGATTCATCTAACTAAAAGGGCAGTGGTGTCTTGAATCACTGTAGTCCATGGTTCTCAAACTTCATTGCACCGCGATTCCCTTCTGAGTTCTGACAACAAAAATTACTAAACAACCCTGGATGGGGGACCAAAGCCTAAGCCTGCCTGAGCCCCGTTCGGGGGGCAAAGCCCAATCCCCATTGCACTGGGCCGGGAGGCCAAAACCAAATGCCAAGGGCTTCAGCCCCAGGCAGGGGGCCTGTAACCTGAGCCCCACCGCCCAGGGCTGAAGCACTCGGGCTTTGGCCCCGGACCCCAGCAAGTCTAAGACAGCCCTGGTGACCTCATTAAAGTGGGGTGATCCACTTTGGGGTCCCAACCCACAGTTTGAGAATTGCTGCTGTAGTCAGTCTCAATTTTGGGGGAACAGTTTAAGTTCAAAGCACAACTATCTGTACAATTTTTTGAGACAGCCAAGGTGGATGAGGTAATATCTTTTATTGGATCAACTTCTGTTGGTGGAAGAGACAGACTTTCACACTACCCCGAGCTAGTCTCTTCCACCAACAGAGGTTGGTCCAATAAAATATATTACCTCACCCACCTTCTCTTTCTCATATCCTGGGACCAACATGGATACAACAACCCTGCAATATACAGTTATTTGTCTAAGGAATAAAATCATGTTTCTGTCAGGCTCCTTTTTTAAGTCATAGAAAAGCCCCCACAGCTTTAATTTGCAACGATTTTTATTTGAAAGCAAGCCAGAATTTTTTATGTGATCCTGATTAGGGGATGAGTTGCACTTGCCCTGATTAAGTTATATTCAGCAAGGAAGCTAGTTGCTTACCCTGAGCTTTTCATAGCTGAGAGGAATTCCTGCCTACTCCTCAGAAACTTTTCTCCCACAATACAATCAGTTCATAATTCGAGGATCAGGAATTTGAACCCTTATTTTGGCTCTCTTACCTTGGGATAGCACTTTGATCTTTAGGCTATGTCTAATGGCCTGAATCTGTCCCTGCACTGCAGACTGGATCTGTGGGTTCTTTTTGGTGGGAAAATCTGAAGGAGGAATGTCACAGCCTCCCTACTAGAGATGGGTGAATAACCGATTTTTTTTGTTCACTCACAACTCCAAAAAACTGGGAGGAAAAAGATAGTTTTGAGTCAAATCAAAACCAAAAGTAAAAAAGTTATTTTGGGTCAAACAAAACATTTAATTTGTATTTTGAACTTTTTTTTTACATTTAACAAATTTTTAGTACAATCAAAGGAAGTTTCAAAACAAAAAGCCCTCTAGAATAAATAAATCGCAATGTTTTATTTCAAACATGTTGAAACAAAACATTTTGATTTATTTGGAAAATTGTTTTTGGTGTGTTTGTTTTTTAACCAAAACAATTTGACAAACTAAACATGAATTTGCAAAATGTTTCTGTGGTGCTGAATGTGCATTTTTCACTAAAGAAAGTTTCTGTCAAAAAATTTTACTCAGCTGTATTCCCTGCCCTAGACTTTAGAGCATACACTATAGGCCTTGAACAGGCCCAGGCACAATGTGAAATCAGGCCTTCCTGTGCGCAAACTATGTGGAAGGGCAAAAGTGGAAAAGATTGCTTCATCAAGGCTTTCTCAAATCAGTCAAAGGTACTCATTTTTGCAGCATGAATGCAAAGCTTTAAGATTCAGATTATTGTATATCTGTATATAAAACAAAGAATAATAGTGTGTTTAATTATTTTTTAATGGGAAAAAGAGTGTGTGTGCTCCCCTCCCCCCCCATCTTCAGGCACAAACATTGCTGAAGAGATTTTGTCCGAACCACTAGACTACAGATTCACTCTCTCTCTGGCCCCAGGACTGTTCCACTGTGGATAAATATTTAAATAGTCATTGGACCAGAGAGAGAAAGAATAGGAATGACTCTGTAGTCCCATGGTTAGGACATCCATCTGGGAAGTGGGAAATCCAGGGTCCAGTTCTCTTTCATTATTTAGCTACTGTGGAACAGCTTCAACAGGAGAGACTGAGGGATTCCGACATCGGACTATCCTATAGTGCGGTGGTTAAAAGTCTGAGAGGTGGGAAACCCCTATTCAAATCCTTTCTTCCCCGTGTTGGCAGAGGGAAGGGAATTGAAGCAGAGTCTCCCACAACCCAGTGCCTTAGCCGCCAGGCTAAGAGTTATAAGGTGGGCAGTACCATCACCTCCTCCTCTGGTGGCAGCCTGACTGTAAATGGGACCCAGTCTGGTAGGTGGCCTCTGAGCAGGCCTACCAAATCAGGCATCATATGCAACTTAGGCAAACGTCTATCTTTCCTCTGTGTGTGAATCACTCTGGGGCTTATGCAGGAGATAGATGACTGGATGACTAGAGTGAGGAAGCACTGCGCAGGCCCAGAGACAAAAGTCTTACCGAATGACTTTATGTGCCTACAGAGTTCAGTGGCAGTTCAGTGGAGATTAAAACAGGGACTTAGGTGCCTAAACCTGAGACTTTGGCACCTAAATCTGAGGTTTAGACGTCTAAGTATCTTTGTGGATCAGGGCTTCCATTCCAAACTAATGTCCCCAGCTTACCCAATTGGATTTGTCAGGTATGAATGAGATTTCCAAGTACTGGGAAAATGTACCAACTTTGGACACTATTTCACTATTCATTAACTGCTGGATCCAAAGCACAACCTGCCAAATCGCTGAATGTACTTTTTTGTTATCATTTTTTTGCAGTTTGACTTATTCTGATCTGTAACCTACCTGTTTCATAATTGTTTTATGCAATTGCTATGTTCTTTTGAGCATTGCTTTTATGAATTTGGGTCCCATCCTAGTCATTCTCTGATCAGAGTTAGGATATTGCAAGTTTGGTAGGAACTCTTTTATAAAATTCACCAACTTCTCACCAATACCACTGAGACCCTTGCTGTATCACATCTTGACTGTTGTAACTTTCTCTGTTCTGGGCTGTCAAACAATTCTGTTGCTTGCAGCTAGAAGAAAAATACTGCAGCAGGCTAGCTTACTGGGGTGAGCAGTCCTGTTGATTTACTGCCCTGTCTTGAATTTGAACTCCTAAAAATAACATTTAATGATACCAGAAGTTCATCTTAGATTGACTGTAGATTGTGCACCTGCAGCGAGGCCTCAAATATTAATAGTCAATTGATAATTATAGTAATGATAATGTAAGCATGAGTATAGTAGTTATGTGCTACCCTTGAATGTCCACACTAGTCATTCCCTCCTGGTCTGTAAAAAGATGTTGAAGACTACTTCTTGCTGCAGATGCTATGGTGTCTCAGGAATTATATGGATTTTTTCTAAGGTTAGCTATCCTGTTTGGCATAAAAGTATGTAATCATAATTCTCCCTTATCTGATGGTAGGCATAATAATTGCTTATTGATCAGGTCTTTTAAAGGACCCCAAACTGAAATACATTTTTTTTCAAATTTAAACAGATCATTGGTAAGGGACCAGTTGCCCCGGCCAACATGGTCAGGGGAGTCATACAACAAGGAGAAAGCACCTGAAGGAAGAGCTGTTGTACCTTGAACCCTTCATATTTTCAATCTCTAGATGCTTGGAAACATATGGTATGCCTTCCTCTCTGCCCACCCAATGATTCTGTTGCTCAAGGGATTTGTCTGGCTTCCTCATGCAGCTCGTATACTGAACCCGAAGAGACTGGGAGCACTTCTTCCCCTTTCAAGAGCTAGAAACCCAAGAGTAGCTGAAGCTTTCTTGTATTGTGTGGTTCCTTCAGTTCCAGGGTTCCTCCAACTAGACCAGAGTATGTGAGGAGCATTCCCCATTCTGATTGTCACAGTTATACTGTCCAGCCTGGTCTATCCTGATTACTGATGAAATCAGGCTTCTGTGGGAGTCCATGCCAACCATCTTAATCATCTATGTAACTGGAGTGTTGTATTTTCCTGTACACTAGCTCCATGGTCTTTTTTGCATTATAAATTAGATTAATGACTGTTATGAACAAAGTGCATCGAAGGCAGTGGTAGTGTTGCTGCTCTTACCCAATACTTCCACACAGGGGGTCCAAATACAGATTACGCATGCAGATTAAAGACCACCAAGTGTAGATTACGTAATAGGCAGTACATGACCATCAGCAAACTTTTGTTGCATACGCTCTCTCATGTCCTATCTACTTGTCATCATGCTAGGGTATGTCGTCACCCATCTTTTTAGCTCATTCATACTTCTCTGAGATTGCATTTGGCCCCCAAAATACAATACTTCAATATATAGATAAAAATATAATCCCCAGCTCTCCTAGGACTTTAGATAAATTGAGAGTCATGCCAACTTTTCTGGTCTTCTCCTGGAGCTGGCAAATTTCAGTGTTATAATGCACCCTAATTGGCATGTCAGCAGTGTCAGATACCTCTTGTGCAGGCCTGTTGGCGGGGGCTCTGGCATCTCAGTGAGAGAGAGGGCACTGATCTGCCCACGTAGTTGTCAGTCTGTACATCTGTCTTTCTCTGCTCTCACTTTCTCTCCCTTGCTCTGTGGGTTCCTTCCTTTGTTCTGTCCCTTTTCCTTTCTTCACCTTGATCACTTTCCCCTCTTTGAACTCCCTCTTGCTCACACACATCACCTGGCTTCCCAGTAACATTTCCTCCCAGCTTGGTTCCTGTCTATCTCTTCTTCCAGGGATCCCTCCTGCTGCTGTCACTTCACCTTCCTCTTACTCACTCCTCCTCTCCAACTGCCATGGAACCCTGCCGTTCTAACATTCTGTGTCATCCCAACTGTCACAGAACTTTCCTCTTCCAAAATTCTCTCCATTCTCCTCTAGCAGAGGCATCCCCCGCAAATATTCTGCTTGATGCTTGTTTGTATAAGATTAAAGAGGAATCCCTCATCTGTAACAGCATATCACTCCATATGTTACCCCCCATTATGCTTCCACCATATAAAATGATCATGATAGAGGTACCTAACACATCAAAGGGGTTGGTAATAATGGCTAAAATAACCAATCATAGGATTTTAACATAAATAGTAGAGAAGTGTTAAATGCTTTGAGTATATTGATTTAAACTGATGTATGATTTTTTCCAACTATCTGGACTCTGTGGACGAATGCTCTCCTATAAACCCAGCTGCAGCCTGTTGTTTCAAGGTTATTTGACATATTCATTTTCAGTTGTAAAAAATAAAGTGAGAGTTTGGAACAACAAGAGGCTGCTAAACAAATGTTAGGTTAGGGTTTTTCATATAAAATGAGAACTGAAAGTGATTAGACAACCACCAAGAACTGCTAAAAGAGCAGTTCACAAGAAGTTTTTAATGTCTGTTTTTACTTCAGCCCTACATTTCATTCCCCTCACTTTCTCCAGGAAAAAGCTGGTGAGAGGTACAGATATCTGGGCTACTTTAAACTAGGGATTGAAATCAGTCTTTCAGAAGCACAGTCCACCACCATCTTCCACTTGTTGTTTGAATAGTTGACTGGGCATACCTCTACGTTTGTATCATCTGAAAATAATTTCCTGAACCATAGCAAACGTGGGCAGGCAGGGTCACTCAGAATCATAATGGGGAAAGAAACACCATTTATGTTGATGTTGTTGGGGACGCAAGGTAGAAAGCTTCCATCTATCCACTATTATTTTTTTTGAAAATTCTAGCATTGTGCACTTTGGCTGACCACCCTATGTAAACTTCCAGAAACATGCCATGATGATCTACTAATGCTTATGCCACCATTGATTCATAACCCTTTCTCTTAATTTACCTCTGGGCACTATAGGCACGAGTTACATGAATAGCTCCTGCAGCATTTGAAAAACCAAATTATTTAAATCCCTGAATCTCTTCAACGTTTGCCACCTTGATCATAAGTACCTGCAACGTAAGATGTACAGCTGCACACATAGTCAAAATAACAGCACCTACTGGAGACTTCTCAATCCCAAACTGGTACCCAGGCAGCTGACCAGTAAATATCTGAGCAGGCAGCTTCAACAGGGCAACTGGCCACTCTCTTTTCCTCAACCTTATGGTCTGGGCTTGCAGCATCACCAGAGCCACAAACAATTGTCGTTTCTTATTTTGAGGTTATGCATTTACGATTGTTTGTCCCAGGTCTTGATGACACCCTGGTCCTGCTAGTCTAGGGTTGTAGTCCAGGATCAAAAGTGGCACTCCCCCTAGTGAACATTATCGCCAAGTAGTAGATGGAGAAAACTCCTCCTTAGGTAGTTGTGCATGACCATTACAACAACTGTTAACTATTTGGGCCTGGTCTACACTACAGAGATAGGTCAACGTAAGGCAGCTTACATCGACCTAACTCTGTGAGTGTCTACACTAAAATGTTGCTCCCAGGGCCGGTGCTACCATTTAAGCAAACTAGGCGGTTGCCTAGGGCGCCAAGATTTGGGGGCGCCAAAAAGCGGTGCCCCCAATTTTTTTTTACAGCTATGCCCCCTCCCTGAGTGCTCAGTTGCCACTCCACTTCTCCCGCCTCCCAGGCTTGCAGCGCCAATCAGCTGTTTGGCGCTGCAAGCCTGGCAGGGGAGGAGAATTAGAGCGGGGGCGGCATGCTCGGGGAGGAGGCGGAGCAGAGGTGAGCTGGGGGGGAGCTGCCGCACAGCTCCCTGGGCCGGGGGGGGGGGTGGGGGCCGCCGCGGGGGGGCCTCAGGGCAAGGGGGGGGGCTTCTCCACGGGGCTCCCCACCCCAGCTCACCTCTGCTACGCCCCCTCCCCGAGCACATAGTCACTGCTCCACTTCTCCCGCCTTCCAGGCTTGCAGCGCCAATCAGCTGTTTGGCGCCGCAAGCCTGGCAGGGGAGGAGAATTAGAGTGGGGGCGGCGTGCTTGGGGAGGAGGCGGAGCAGAGGTGAGCTGGGGTGGGGAGCTGCCGCACGGCTCCCCGGGGAGGGGAGCTGCCACGGGAGGGGGCATGTGCTTCAGGGCAGAGGGGGGCGCCTCAGGGCGGGGGAGGGCGGGGAGCTGCCGCAGGGCTGGGGAGGGGGGACGCAAGGTGGAAGTTTTGCCTAGGGCGCAAAACTTCCTTGCACCGGCCCTGGTTGCTCCCGCTGATAACTCACTTACTACATTGACTTAATAACTCCACCTCCATGAGAGGCATAGCATCAATGTTGATGTAGTTAGGTTGACGCAGTGTCAGAATAGACACTGCATTGCTTACATCTTCTGTTGCTGTCTTTCAGAAGCCGCCCCTCAAATTGGTGCAATCGCTTCTGATGAGGCACACCACCGACACAAGAATAGTGTGGACATGCAAAAGCCATTTAATTACTGTGGTGGCTGTACATCACCATAACTTAGGTCAACATAATTTTGCAGTGTAGACATATGATTGGCCTGTGGTTATCTACAGGCATTGCTGGAGCACACACAGCCATCTTGCCACAGCTGGCCCTGATGCCTCACAATTATTTTTCAAAAGATATAGCAAAAATATTCTCGGCTGAGCAAAGAGTGAGAACCAAGGCCCAGATCCTCAAAGGTATTTAGGCTTCTAACGTCCACTGATTTCAGAGTGGAATCAGATTTCACAGTAATTTCAGTGAACGTTAGGAGCCTAAATACCTTTGTGGATCTAGGCTTGAGTATTTACTCTAGCCACTGTTTTGAGAAAAAGACTTGAAAATTATACTAGTGCCTGGAGGCTTATTGGAGTGGCCCTTCAAATTAGGAGAATGATACCTCTTTTCCTACAATTCCCTGTGCTCCCAGAAGGCATTCTAAATCTCCCACAGGCCACTACTCAGGGCCGTCCTTAGGATTTATGGTGCCCTAGGCGGGATTATTAAACTGGTGCCCCTGTGCCTGACTTGCTCTTAACAACACAAACATAAGATTACAGTATTGGAAAACTTGCCACATGCATGTTATTAAACCCAGTTTAACTTAATTAAGCACACTGTAATGCTGATGGACTAGCACTAAAGAAGTAGCGCTATAGAAAAAATTCTGATTTGACAGAATGATGCAAATAATATAATTTTTTTAATTTGTCAACATTTTATTGGAAATTTATATGAAGAGATATTGAAACAAGGATTTGTTTTTAATTAAAAGCAATCTTTCTGGCTTTTTTTGGCTGCAAAAGCAGTAATAATGTCATTGTATGACAAAGACAAAGTGATGTCTTGTTCGATTGCAGGAATAGCAAGACCAGTCAAGCATTCCTGACTCATTGTAGAACGGAGATAGTTTTTAATGAGCTTTAGTTTTGAGAAACTCCGTTCTCCTGATGCTACTGTTACAAGAATTGTCGGTAGAATATGAGTGGCAATGTACACATTAGGATATATGTCAACAAGTTTGCTGGTATGAATAAACTGTACAATGTCCATCACCGATTTTGCATGTGGCAACATTGGTGACAGTGTCCTCAATTCTTCGTACAGTTCAAGTCCATTTAAATCAAAACTATCACCGTGCTTCAGGAGGCTCTCTAGGTTCTTGCGCTGTGACCTTGAGCTAGTGTGAAGAACCTCACAAGGCGCTCCGCCCTGACTGAGACACAATAGAGTTGGAAACCCATGTCATTTTTACAAAGCCACTTTTTAGTTTTAAATGTATAGTGGGCATCAGTCTTAATGTTAGTTACAACTCTATATCAACCTTCTACTGTAAATAGATCAATGGCATTATCCAGTTTAATAAGCTGGGTTTCCAAGCAGTGGGGAACTATAACCCCTAGTTTTACTCCTAGGTAAAGCACAAAGTGACCAAAATGAAGTCAGCACAGAATAATCTCATCAAGATTAAGGTAGCACAGAAATGTTACAGAAGTCCTATTGTGCCTCATTTTTGTTTGGAAAGACATTAGCAATAGCAGCACATTTTGGGCACTGCCAGAAATACATGATAAATCACTGCCTCTAAAGTTCCATCAAAAACTGATATTTTCACAGCTCTAGCATGATCTGCTACACAGATTCTTCACAAGAAAGTGTCCCTTTTTAACTCATATTAACCATGTATTTACTTTATGAAAGTTGGACAAAACATTGTGAAAATGTAAGACATTGGCTGCCCAACCTCTGGGCTGGCAAAAGCTACACTGACTCACTGGGAAAAAAAGCAAGTGAATCTTAGTACAACATATGGTCTATACCAGAGGTCGGCAACCTTTCAGAAGTGGTGTGCCAAGTTCATTGTAACTTAAGGTTTCCCATGCCAGTAATACATTTTAACATTTGTAGAAGGTCTCTCTCTATGTCTATATTATATAAATAAACTATTGTTGTATTTAAAGTAAATAAGGTTTTTAAAATATTTAAGAAGCTTCATTTAAAATCAAATTAAAATGCAGATCTTATCAATTTAGTGTGATCCTTGCCTCGCTCAGCCCACTGCCGGTCTGGGGTCCAGCTACTGGCCCTACTCAACCCACTGCCAGTCTGGGATTCCATTCACTCAGCCGGCAGCAGGCTGAGCAGGCCGCTGGCGGGCTGAGCGGGACTGGCGGGCAGGCTGAGTGGCTCAGTCCGTTGCCAGTCTGGGGTGCTGGCAGCACTCAGCCTGCTGCTGCTCTGGGGTTCCGGCTGCCGGCCCCTTACCAGTCGGGGTCCCAGCCGTCGGCCCCGCTCAGCCTGCTGCCGGCCCCACTCAGCCCCCCACCGGCCCCGCTCAGTCCGCTGCCGGCTGAGTGAATGGAACCCCAGGCCGGCAGCGGGTTGAGTGGCTCAGACGGAGTCTCAGCCACCGGCCTGCTCAGCCCGTTGCCAGCCTGGGGTTCCTCGGGGGTCCCCAGCCCAGCAGCAGGCACTGAGTGGGGCCGGCGGCTGGGACCCCAGCTGGCAATGGGGCAGCAGCCGGAACCCCAGAGCGGCGATGGGCTGAGCCGCTCAGCCCACCGCAGCGTGCCATCAAAAATCAGCTTGTGTGCCACCTTTGGCACGTGTGCCGTAGGTTGCCGACCCCTGCTCTATACACTAGTAAGGGGATGAGCATATTACAGTTGATGGAGGGCTCTATTTAGCAGTAACAGGGCTATAGGAAAGTCAGTCAACATTTTTTGTGTCTCTGATGAAAACTGGCCCACTCCCTGCCCCAAACCAAACTTGTCACAAATAATTGTCAACAACTTAATTTTCTGTTTTTGGCTAAGATATTGATTTAAAAAAAATATTGAAATTGAATTCAGGGATTGTTAGCAAGCATTTTTGGCAAACAAAGTTGTTAAATGACAATCTAAATGGCAACACAGTACTGCTTTCATGCTTGGCTCACCCGCCAGCCTGCTGGACCAACAGCTGCAGTAGAGGAGGAGAGAGGTGGAAAACTGCAGGATCCCAAAATCCACCTCTTGGGGTGCAGAGTGGCAACAGCAGCAGCAAACCCTCAAGTCCGATCACACGCCAATGGGCACCACCGCCAGCCCAACGGACCATGGTGAAGTTAGCACACCATCTGATTTCAGGGACGGGGCACCCATGGAGCCACAGCAGCTCATCCTGCCCTGCGCAGCTCCCCCAGGATGAGATGGATCGCTGCCAGCCCGGGGGAGAGACGCGCTCCCCAGCTAGGGTGACCAGATCCAGATGTCCTGATTTTATAGGGCCAGTCCCAATATTTGGGGCTTTGTCTTATATAGGCACCAATTACCCACACCTAGGGTGACCAGACAGCAAGTGTGAAAAATCAGGACAGGGGATGGGGGGGGGAGGTGTAATAGGAGCCTATATAAGAAAAAGACCCAAAAATTGGGACTGTCCCTATAAAAGTGGGACATCTACTCACCCTATCCCAACCCCCCGGTCCTGATTTTTCACACATGCTATCTGGCTATCCCCAGCCCAGCCACGGGTGACCCTTCCAATCCTGGCTGGCTGCCGAGGAAGTGAGTTACTTTCACTTTCATTCCTCAGCAGGCAGCCAGCTAGCCTCCCCCTCCCCCCCAACACCTCACCCAACCCAGCCCTGCCGGAGGAGAGGAGAGAGAGAAAGAAGGGTGCTCCTGGGGGGGGGGGAAGGGGAGTGCTCCGTGGGGTGTGGGGGGGAGAAGAATGGACGTTATGGGGAACAACCAGGGGCGGCTCCAGGCACCAGCGCAGCAAGTGCCTGCCTGGGGTGCTGTCTGCCGGTTGCCCTGAGGGCGGCAGTCAGGCTGCCTTTGGCAGCATGCCTGTGGGAGGTCCCCCGGTCCCGAGAGGCACCCCTGCTCTTACACACCCCAAATACTCTGTCCAGCACCTCCCAAATACCATCTCCCAGTACACACACACCCCTCCAGCACCCCCAAAATACCCCCTCGAGCTCACCCCCTTCCCCCGCAGCAGTGTCCTCTAATACGGAACTTGATATACAGGTAGGGTCACCCTAGATACAGTTGAATTTTAAAGGCAGGTGTTTCTGTTCTACCTCATGGAGTGACCGCAGTGGGGCCAGGCTCTGGAAGTCTCAATGAGCTACAATCCCAGCTGGGTCCCCAGAGGTAGTTCCAGAAGGGCGGGGTGATTCCCTGCACAGCCCGGGCAGAGGCAGCGTTGCCCTTTTCTCTCCCCTCATTCCGAAGGCTTGGCCCGGACCCATGACACAAGGTTGGGTGAGCTAGGTACACGCTGGGAAAAGCCCTGAGTGGGGGGACTCAGGCTGGTGCAGAGAGGGGAGCAGAGCCCGGAGGCCTCCAGCCTGGCTCTCTCTCTCCTTCCCCTCTCCACCTAGTACCTTGTGTACCCTGCTGCGGCTGGGCTGAATCTCGCCCCAGGGGGCCCAGCCGAGGGACACCCCGTCTCTCTCTCTCGCTCTCCCGGGGGTCTCTCTCGGAGTCAGGGTCACCGTCCACTGACGGAAGAGGTGCCTGGCAGTTGCGGGGAGTCTTGCTTGCTCAAGTGGAGATGACTCCATCCAAGGCAGAGTGGCGCCTGCCGACATTCCCCGCTCCGGCGAGGTCTGTCCACCAGCTACCTCGTCCCTGGAGCGCAGGGTCTCGCCTCTGCCCCACACGGAGGGAGCCCTCATTGCTCAGTGTATAACAGGGGGGTCGCTTAGCCTCCTGTACAACACGAGCAAGAGCCTTGTGTCCAGCAAGTATAAATGGGAGTGGTTCCCCCTGGGCTTTGTCTGTGGGTCCGGAAGCCCGGGAGGGCGCCACCCCTCACTCCCAGGCTGGGGTGGCCGCATGGCAGGAGTGAGACTGCTGTCTAGCCCTGTCCACACGGGGGACAGAGAGGGGGACACGGGGGCACACATCAGAGCTCCTCACCTATGATATAGGAGCACAAGCCCCATGGACTCTCGCCCTTGGTTTTACAATTGTACTTCTTTTTTCTTTCTTTTTGTGTGTGTGTTTTTTCTTAATAGTTATATTTTTACCTTTTTAATATATTTTACTTGTATTTCCTTTTTTATTTTATTGTTGTGTATATATGTGTATATATATATATATATATATATAAAGTTTCTTTTAATTTTATTTCCCCTTTTATGGTTTTTATGTATTTTACAATTCTTTTATTTTTCAGTTTTTATTATTTTACTTTTTTTAAGTCTGGTTAATATTTTTGTATTTTATTCATTATTACTATTTTAAATTTAGAACAGGAGTACTTGTGGCACCTTAGAGACTAACAAATTTGTTAGTCTCTAAGGTGCCACAAGTACTCCTGTTCTTCTTTTTGCAGATACAGACTAACACGGCTGCTACTCTGAAACCTATTTTAAATTTGTTTTGCACTTTTTATAAATGTATTATTTTTTCTATTTTTTATTCTATTTTATGTGAATGGTATACTGTTGTCCAATCATTTGGGCTCCTATCTTCTCTCACTCCAGTGAGGAAGGATCTTCAGCCTCTCACCCCATCATGGTAGTCATGCGCCACCCCAGCCAAGTCTCTTTGTCCCCTTACTCCAGCCAGACCCTCCACCACCACCATTCCAGCCCATGGTGCTGAAGTGCGCACCCCCTGGCTTGAAGTGGTTTCCATCCTATGTTTACAGATTGGTTCACTGACTCTCAGCACCCCACTATAAAAATTGTTCCAGCACCTCTGATCCAGCCTGGTCCCTTGTCCCAGGAGTCAGCTGACTGGTGTGGGGGCCAAAGGGCTGAGCTGGGTTTTACAGTTCAGTCAACATAACCAAATAAAGCATGTTTGTAAGCCTCTGTGAAAAAGTGGTAGCCTAAGGGAAGTTAGGCACCAACTTCTTTTAGAGCATAAAGTGCTATAGAAAGTTAACAGTATTCCTATGTTTTACCCCACCCATAAAACTTTGGCTGTTTTATCAAAATGTAAATTAATGTGATCAATTTAACATAACTTGCTTTTAAATCCAAGGAATGAGGTTAGTCCATATAAGGGACAAATTGTCAAGGCCCCAGGGCTCACATAAGTCAGGGATGGGCATTGTTTTAAGAACATGAATAGAATAGAATCTGACTCCTGGTTAGGAAGAAAACAATTCAGTGATAGAGTGGGGATACACAACTGGATACACAACTGCAGTTATTGCTGTAGCTCCATAAGCAGGCTGAACTGACTTATTCCCTGCCCTCCATCTCTTCTCTCCCCCCCTCCTGGTAGATGCATAGGGAATCTCCTAGCATGGGCCACCTAATTCGTCTCTCCTTTCCTGGACTAATCCATGACCTCAAAGGAATAATTGTGATCTTATTACCTCTTACTAGCCACCAAGAAGGCACACTGGATGCACAAGCCTAAGCACAAATATATTCCCTTTGAGTAAAGCAAGTGGGTTTAAATATCTTTTAAAAAACAGCTCTGACAAATGCTGCATTTAATAAATCCCTTTGCAGATCAATTCCATCAGCCAGGGAAAAGTGGTTTTACTGAACAGCCATTCTGGATAAAAGCAAGGGGAACAAAGGAAATTGCACTGCAGAATTGTGAAGGAGTGGGGAAGCATGACAGATGTAGCTACAGAATAAGTGGGAAACAGGGCTGGCTCCAGGCACCAGCTAAAGAAGCAGGTTCTTGAGGCTGCCAATACCAAAGGACGGCACTCCAGCCGCTATCGGGGCGGCACGTCTGGGTCTGCAGTGCAGTAATTCGGTGGCGGGTCCCTCAGTCCCTCTCGGAGCGAAGGACCTGCCACCCAATTGCCACCGAAGAGTGGAATGGCGCAATCGTGCTGCCGCAGCTTTTTGTTTTTGTTTTTTGCCACTTGGGGCGGCAGAAAACCTGGAGCCAGCCCTGGGGACAACAAAGGATACTGGTGCCAGAGCTGCCGAGCCTGCCTCACCTCACGCGGGGGAAAGAGTCACACTCACAGGTGAGTTCCTTCCCTCACCCCTCCCCTTCCCTTCCCAGAGACCCCAGCAGCCAATCCCCTCCCTCAGACTGTGCTGCATTCGGCTTTCTCTAGGACCCAGCAGCCCTGCTGTTAAATGCTCCACTGCTTCCCATCTGTCTGGGCTCCGGGCAGAGCGGTGCCCCCAGGTAGCGTGGTGCCCTAGGCGGTTGCCTGTTCTGCCTATGGCTAAGGACGGCCCTGCCACTACTTCATGGAGCTATTTCAGGAACAGAGATTGGTACCCAAAAGCCAGTGCAATTGCAATGATATAGTACAGTGCTGGAATGGATGCAGGCAGAATTGCATCCTAAACTGTCATTTTATCACAAATCTCATAATATTTGGTGGGTTTTTTTTGGTGTTTAGCCTCAGCCCCAATTGTCAAGTGATTATATAAGAATGTCTGCTTTCATTGGGGAGAAAAAAAAGCCTAAAGCCTTTATGGTTATGGAGAAAAGCTTGAAAATGTCAACCCTAAAAGCTGAAAAAATAGTAGGCAAATTAAAAGAAACCACCATTTAGTATTTTTGCTTTAAATCTCATGATTTTTAAGCCAACCTCATCCCTTTTGAGGGCTTGACTCATGATTATTAATACTGGAGTTGCTAATATGGCATGTGCAGGCCTATGTCACACTTAAATATAACCAAGCCAGGATTATATTTAACTGTGTATAACTGTAGCATAGATGGAACAGGATTGTGTCTCTGGTAGCAAGACTGAAGTCCTGTTTGCAATCCAAATAGGTCCAGCCCACGCTATAGCTTTCAAGGATGGTGTCAGCAATCAGCAGCCTCCCTAACCCTAAGTTAGTTTTATCTGTAGTGCGGACTGGCCGAGTCCTAGGAGACCATGAACTAGGCACCCCCTGCCCTAGGCCAAATCACCTCCCTTTTGGAAAAACAGGAGAGAAGGTCACGTGGCCTGTCCTACGGCTATACTCCTCCCCCGTGTCTGTCATGTGATGTCCCTGCTTCCCTAGTCTAGCGCCTCCCTGCCAAAGGTGCTCGGGAGGGAGAGGACCAGGAAGATCAGTCTCAGAGTCGGTCGGGCAAGCAGCAAGGCGGTGGGAGTCCGGCTGTCGCCACCATGAACGCGGGAGGCTTGGAAGCGGTGGTGCTTGTTTCTGCTGCAAGAACCCCTGTTGGTAAGCGACTCCATCGTGCGGCAGAGCCATCCCTTCCCGCTGCCCCCCGCAGAAACTACAGGCGCGGGAGCTGGGACGTTGATCCTGCGGCTGCAGATGGCAGGGGGTCCCTGTGTGCTCTTGCACGCGTGTGTGATTGCGGGGGGCTCCTCTTTCTGCACTGTTCGGGTGCGTGCATGTGTGTGCGCTCCGTTCTGAGGCTGCCGTGCAGCCCCGCGTACGCTGATGGCAGCTGTGGGAGAGGGTCGCTTAAAGCGCTGTGCTGCTTTGTTGCCCCCTCCCACCAGCCAGGTAGGTGTGTTTCTGGGGCACGCGAGGCGTGCTGCCCATAGGTTACAGGATGCGTTGGGGAGCCTTGGAGACGGAGGGTGCTATAGACGTGCACTATCCTTTGCTACTCTTATTTCTGTGAATGGGGCTGGGGGAGAAGGCAGATGCTGCTGAGTTGCTCGCTCGCATCCTTGCCGCATCAATGTGGGCGAAGGGAGACTCCTCCCAGGCCCTGCGCTTGCCTTGCACTGATTGGACACAAGCTATAGAGCCACGCTGTAAGGAGGTTTGCTGATTGCTTCGCCGCCGTCCTCAGTGGTTGCTCTTTCTCCGATTGGGTTACGCAGGGTAGAACCATAACCTGCTGCTGCCCGAGGCTCTGTAACGTGTCTCATTCAGTAGCATCGGGGAGTCCAAAACTGGTGTGTTACTAGGTTAATTTTAAAAAGAACAGGAGTACTTGTGGCACCTTAGGTTCATTTTGTTTAGTGTATGGTTTGTATTAAAGGGAAAGCAAACAATCCCTCTTCGTTTGGCCTGAGGCCAGCCCTTTCTGTAGGAGAAGGTCTGTAAGGTAAACAAGATGCAAAGATTCAAGGATGTGGGTAGCATGCACATAACATACCAGCCAGTATTTAAGCGGTATAAACAAAAACACTTAAAGAGAAGGACAAGGGCTTTCTCATTTCAATGAAATTCCTTCTGTGAAGGAATAAGTGTCGGGGCCCATCTGGCCCCTGACCAGATGACTTGATAAAGGTGACTTGACCTTTATCCTCTTTGTAAAGTCTGCTTTCTTGAAGTGTTTTATTATGCTTCTAGGCTAATCTTAGAATGTTAGGTTACCCATAGCCATTTGTTTAAGGTATTGGTAAACTGAGATAAAGTGTGTCCAGTCTGTCTAGAATTTCCTTGAGTACTACTTCATAAATATTTATGAAGATTTTATCTTGTGTTCTTTCTGACTCCTGCACCATTATATTGTTCATAAGTAGTTTTTTGAGGGAACATTCTTTTCCCTACAAGGTACTGATGGGAGAGGTGATACTCAAGTGTGGCTAATGAATTAAAAAAAACCAAATCTATATTGGACAGAATAATATTAAAGTACATAAAAACATTTTTTGCCAGCCACCTCTCCTTCCTGTCCTGGATGGATTAATTAAAGATTTTTTCCAAATAGAATGTAAACTTCTCTGATAGTCTAATGATTTTTTCCCATCTCCTTTTTTGAGAGAGTGAGAAAATAATATAAACAAAGTAGATCGTGATCCCTAAATAGAACTAGTTCGGGTATATGTGGGGGGGATTCTAAGGACACAGTAAGGAATGGTAGCCTGGAAAAGTGTGTTATGGTTTGCTGATATTTAGGTCATATAGTTAATTTTTTAAGCTCCCCACACAATTTTTGGCTAGATCAAATGGTGATCCTAGAAGACTTTTTTTCAGTCTGGAAATTGCATTCCTTCCCCCCCCCCCCCCAAACATAGTATTCAGTTGAAATGATACTCCTAAAACCTTACTTTTCCCCTACAACTTCAGCTTCCCCTCAAAGAATTAACCAAAAGAAAGGCATGATAGACTTTATGACACACCACAGCACTATAGTACTTCTAAAGAACACTAGACAGAACGAAACATGGGTTTAGAAAGGCCCTTTAGCGGGTAAATAATTCAAATATTCTGCTGATGTACTGTGTCTTAAAATCTAGATTAGACTAGATTAGGTAATGGCACTAGTTGTTGAATATCACCCTTGAGTTCCTTCTGTTCTTGTTGTGCTGCTCTGATCAAATGTAAACTAGATGTTTTATTTCCTGTGTTCTTTTCCTCCTCCATTGACTCTGACTTGAGAAGGAGCAAAATGAATCCTAAAGGCAAAAACTAATTCTCTCTCTCTCAAGTCGTCAAGTGAAATCCTGGGCAATATTTTCTCAGAATCTCTTTTTTGGAGTCCTGGAGTTTAAAAAAAAAAAAAAAAAAAAAGTAGTTTGACACTGACATAAAAATCTAATTAATTGTTTGTTTTTTTATGTAGGCTCCTTTAATGGTGCCTTGTCCACAATGCATGCCCATGAACTGGGCTCTATTGTCATTAAAGAAGTACTGAAGAGGGCAAATGTCAATCCGGAAGAAGTGTCTGAGGTGATATTTGGACAAGTCTTGACAGCAGGTATTTTTTTAATTAATTTTACAATGAGAGACTATCTAATGGAGGGGTGGACAAACTACTGCCTACGGGCTGGATTGGCCCCTCAGGGCTTTTGAATCTGGCCCGCAGGATTGCCGCCCCTGTGGTGCTGTGGGCCCAGTGCCGTGGGCCCTGCGCCGCTCTGGGAAGTGGCTGGCACCACGTTCCTGCAGTCCATACGGGGGGGGGGGGGGCAGAGGGCTCCGCGCTCTGCCCTTGCCTGTGGGTACCTCCCCCGAAGCTCCCATTGGCCGGGAACGGGGAACCGCCGCGGCCAATGAGAGCTTCAGGGGAGGTACCCACAGGCAAGGGCAGCGCGTGGAGCCCTCTGCCCTGCCCACCCCAGAGGCCTCAGGGACGTGGTGCTGGCCACTTCCAGGAGCGGTGCGGGGCAAGGGCAGGCAGGCAGGGAGTGCGCAGAGCTGGCCCCGGTGCGCGCAGAGCTGCTCCAGGTAAGCGGCGCCGGGCTGGAGACCGCACCCCGAACTCCTCCTGCACCCCGTATCCCAACTCCCTGCACTGAGCCCCCTGCCTGCACTCCAAGCCCCTGCCCTAAGCCCCCTCATACACCCCGCACCCCTCCTCTGCCCCAACCCTTGCCCCGAGCCCCATCCTGCACACCCTTCCACACTCTGCACTCCCTCCCGCATCTGCCCCAGCCCTACATTCATGGCCGTGGATGCCAGATGTGGACCTCGGGCCAAAAAGTTTGCCCACCCCTGATCTAGTGGAATATTGTAATGTTATTTGATGGGATTTGTTCTCTGCTATACAATCAAGTCCCTATTTTACTGTTCCATTGAAATATGTTAATTTTAAAATTTTCATTTTAAGAATAGTATTGATTAACATTGTTGGCATTTAAGGACTGAAGAAAGCAGATCCTGACTGTACCCCAACCTTCATTCTGGACACTCTGCATAGAGCCATAGATATCTAACTTATTTTTCTTTTAATCCAAAGAGGAATTATCTAAGTGGGTATGTAACACTAACCACAGACTGTCACCTTTCACTATTGTAACCAGCCTCCTCTCATGTCCTTGTTAATCATTGCTTGCCATGTTAAGTCTGACTTTAACTGGAAACTCCTCAGGGCAAAGAGCTGCATTGTATCTGTCTGTAATGCAATATATACACCTGTGATGCTGTAGAAATAATCCTTGGGTTAAAATCTCGTAAAGAGAAACTTCAGATTATTTTGATCTGATGGAAATGCAGCTGTTAAAGAAGAAGACCACTTTAATGGCTTCTTAATTAGAGCGTTACATGGCTTTGGGTTATTTGAACTATAAATTCTAATACACATGCCTTTATCTGTTTTCTTTAATTTAAAATAGAGCTCAATTCTTTGTCTCCTATATTATGTAATTCACTGAAGGGTGTGCACACTCTCTTTTATTAGTGACTTTTATACAAAAGAGCAGGCACTGCTTTGGCCTGGAGACATGGAGTTGAAGAATGTTTTCTGTAATATGCAATACTTCCATTCTCACCATCAGAGGTTACAGAGCAAAGAATGAAAGCTTTTATGACTCTTGCTGTATGCTTGAGCTTTATCCATTTCCTAAGGGGTATATGGTAATATTTGGCCATTCTTAACTGTCGTGTAGAATCTCCAAGAAGGTTGAGCTAGTAATAAATAAAATGACACATGTCTGTTTAGTTAAAAAAAAGAAATAGTTTAGTTAAGTCACACATTTGCCTGAAATCTGTAACCAATGGAAAGTAGGCTGTAAATATGAATTATTTACAGCAAAGTGTGGAAGTATCTATTTTTGCAAATCTTTTACCTGTCTTTGCTACAAATAGCAAATAAAACTGTCTTATCCAAAGATATAATCCAGTGACCAAATATGACAAAAGTCCTGTCTGTTATAAACTGCAACTGGTTCCCCTGACTCTTGTGTCTGTAGTGTAGATAAAGCCCTCTCTGACAAAGACCGCAGCAGCGCACGGTAGAATAGAGTTTTCTGTCTGCTCTGCTGTGAGTTCTTCAAAGGGAATCACAACACCAGTGCATGGGGAGAGCTTGCAACAAATCCTTAAAGCACATTGTGATGGATGTGCTATTGCTCAAATTAAGCTGTGTGTGAGGGTTCTTTTTAAAAAAACAAAAAATCTTATCTGAGAAATCACTTTAGGCAACTACAGAATCCCACTTGGAAGAGTGCTCTTCATCTCTAACCATGAAAGTCATGTGAGCAAAATCCTCTGGTGTCAGAAAGCAGGAGAACTCCCATGAGTTATCCCATTTGCAAAAAAGACCTTGTAATTTTCTTCCTCTTGTCCAATAGGAGCTCAGTTAGATAACCCCTCTTAACTGCCATTCATCACTGGGAATGATCTGTAATTCTTGCAGGTGCTGGTCAGAATCCTGTACGGCAGGCCAGTGTTGGTGCAGGAATCCCATATGCTGTACCAGCTTGGAGCTGTCAGATGATCTGTGGCTCAGGCCTGAAAGCAGTATGCTTGGGGGCTCAGTCCATATTGACAGGAGATTCCAGCATTGTGGTGGCAGGAGGCATGGAAAACATGAGCAAGGTGAGGCAATAGTCCCTTTTGGCAATAACAAAGGGTTACTCGTGACTTCAGGTTTACTATTTGATTTTAAAACTTGAATAATCTGGTAGGAAAATCTTCAGAGAGGAAATGTTTTGGACTTTTCTTTTGTTTTTGGGGCACCTGGAACTCTTAATGAGCTCAACTGGAGTTGCAAGTGAGTAACAATATGGAATTTGTCTATGTATTTGTTGTCCATTTATTTTTTTGATTTAGGTTTTTGTTTTTCAATTGCAGATTAAACTTTGTTAAAAGTTACCACTACTTTTGTAGATGTCTTTTTTAATACATCTATTGTATTTGTCCTCTTCCCCTAACTAATACCTCTTTAGTGATTGTGAGGCAGAGTTGTCCTTAAATGCTTCTTTTGAAATTTCAATACTGTCAAGAATTTCTTCTCCTTCATTAGTATCCTCCAACTATCCATTTGAGCAACCTTTTATTTTTTTCTTTCCTAGTGAGAATATTTCTAGATGTAATCTATTAAACATTCATATATAATGAATGATATAAAATGAAAGTCAGGATATAGTTGTAGGGGTCCATAACTTGGATTAACCCTTTACTGAAATTCACAATGTGATTTAGGAATTTTAGTATGACAGATCTAATAAAATGATCCTGTTATGAGACTGCACGTGATGTGAAAATAATATTGTGTACACTATTGATGTATCTATTAAGTGTTCCTGCTTAAAATATAGAAAGAGGAAATTCAAAGAGAGATTCATTTAAGGCCTGATCCAAACCCCATTGTAATCAATGGGAATCTTTTCACTGATTTTGTTGGGCTCTAGATCAGACCCTTTGGGCCCAGTCCTGTAACTCTTACTCACCTGAGTAATCTGATTTAAATGGGACCATCTGGAACCTTAGTGAGTAGAAATTAAACTAGTGCTGATATGAACCCTGATTGATCAGAATGAATCCTTCTGAACTGAAGCTAGACTACTTGACAACCTTTTTTCTTTTTGAGCTTTGCTATTTAGGATGATAGATACTGACAAATAGTTTTTGGTGGTGGGGATATATTTGGAGTGATTATAGAAAACAGATTAAGATAACTTTGTAAATTCTGATGAAATTGCTTATTTCTCTATGGCCATGCTCTGGGGGTGAATTTAGAGTGTCTTAAGTTTCTAAACTTCCTTAGTTGACAATAATTATAAATGCAATGTCTGGCTTAAACAGAGAGGGAATGGAAACATTGGAGACAAGACTGATTACAGTGTGTTTTAATTTATAGTTCAAACCTTTTTTTTAACTTCCCTCCATCCCCATGACAGTGAATGGTTTACTCCTGGCAACAGGCAAAGGCAGTATTGCTTCTTGCTCTGCAGGAGGCCCAGGTGCAGGAGTAATCTGAAGACTACATTTCTCATATGTGAATTGTTTGTTCTCCAAGGGCCACCAGTGCCTTCTGCTGACTCGCGTTCAGATTGAAAATCTTAGAATAAGAGAGTTCACTTGGTGGTTGGAAAAAACCCAAAACTAATGGGTGGCCCCTCCTTTGCAGGTTATTCTGGGGGTCTTTTATTAATTATACTGGAAGAGGATTCCTTTTGGCCATCAGATCAAGGTCAGACTTTTTGATGAAGGGATTGGATGTGAGATGGGGCTTTGCTGGGAAGAACTAACCGTACCATTTAGACTTCTAAATTTCTCTCAAAATATCTTATTTACAGGCTCCTCACTTAGTTCATATGCGAGCTGGAGTGAAAATGGGGGAGGCCTCATTGCAGGACAGTATGATCTGTGATGGTCTTACAGATGCATTTTACCAGTATCACATGGGTATAACAGGTAAGTAGTAGCAGTTAGACTCCAAGACTTTAAGGTCAGAAGGGACCATCATGATTATCTAATCTGCCCTTCTGCACATTACATGCCACAGAACCTCCTGCAGCCGCTCCAATAACTCAGCCAGAGGTTATGGACTTACTACAGAAGTCTTTAAATCTTGTTTTAAAGATTTCAAGTTACCGAGAATCCACCATTTACTCTAGTTCTGAAGAGTTAATTGTAAATTAGCAAGGGGGTGGGAGTGCAGTATAAACAAATTCTGGAAACTTTAAAGTATGATTTAAATATACTTCAAGGCAATAGAAATTAAGCAATAGTTAAGAAATGGACCATATGTACAAGTTCACATTCATTTTCCCTTTTGTGTGTTACCATAATACAAAATTGACTTGGAAAGGATACTTACTATCTGAGCTAACAAAGTCCGTTGTGGGGAAAACATTTTTTTTTGGTCTGCCTTACCTGTTTCTCTCTTCAGCATGTTGTCCCATAATACTGTATATCAGATAATGATATAATACTTTACAACAGATATCATCTAAAATTTAATCTCTGTGAATTCAAATTTTAAATTCCTTTTCCCCAAACTTCTAAGTACAAGGACAGAATACTGGAGAACATGTATGAATGTGTAGGAAACAGTTCTGCACTGGAAGAGGTAATGAGTCTTCAACCTCTGATTTTATGAAAATAGTGTATCATCTACGGTACAGTCTTTCCAGTATACAATTGCTGCAGAGATATTTGAACACAACTGTCCAGAGCAATAATGAACACTTGATTTTGCTTGCTCAGAATTTTTTCTTTAAAGCGATTCTGCATGGAGATTAAGTATGGAAATATTCAGCCCCAAAAGTGAATGTAGCAGAAAGTCATAAGGGAGTGAAAACAGGAGCTCAGAATGAACACTGTTCTGTAACTACTGACTACTTAACTACTGACTGCTACCAGCAAACTCTAATTGGCATGCTGGAATTTTAACTTAAGACTTAGCAAACTTGCTACTAAGAGTAAATGATCTAATTTTTTCTTAAAACTGGTATTTTGTTTTGTTTCAGCTGAAAATGTGGCCAAGCAATGGCAAGTTAGCAGAAGGGAACAAGACCAACTTGCTGTACAGTCACAGAACAAGGCAGAGTGTGCACAGAAAGCTGGCTACTTTGATAAAGAGATTGTTCCTGTTCTTGTGCCTTCTAGGAAAGGTGTGTGTAATTAAATAACTAAAAGCTGGCATTGGAGTATCTGGTACTGACTGTCCCTTCTAGTTAATGAATGGTGTCTTTGTGGAAAACCTATTTTACAGATAGGAGGGCTCCTCTTTTCAATCTTTAACAAAAGGTGAGGCTTCCCCCACTGTTGATTTCTTTGAAATGAGAGAGAAGATGGAAGAACACCGATGTATGTTCAGAATTTCCAAATGTAACTCAGCAAATATATGAAATATGATTGTTACTGATCCTACAACCCCTTCTTTGTAGGTGGACCCCTGACTTCAATGGGGCTCCTGCCCACATGGAGCCAGTTGTAACTCAGGACCTGATTCTACGTTAGACACATATTATTCTAAGTTTAAAACATGTTCACACTTTCAGACAGTGCATAAACCTCCCTCACTGGTGAAAGACATAATGAAAATAACCTAGAGAGTCATTCTGTTACACTCAGTAGCTTGTGGATTTTCTACAAGCCTGTCACCTTCTTAATCTTGTTTGTCAGATTTTTTTTTAAAAGTCTTGGGGTGCCTTTCTTTGTATAGATAGGCCCTTTGACAGTTGATTGATTCCGGGATCCACTTTTGGGTGGGAATGGGGGGAGAGTTCCACATCTTTTGTGCTAAACTCACACTCCCTACATTCATTAGTCTGTTGAAGAACTCCCAGAGCATATCATAGCATTTCTTTTCACTTAATGGACTTTGTAAAATAGCTTTGGAGTTAGCTTAATGGCACGATATGTGATTGATAACTGCACAGTCCGTAAAGGGAAGAAGAAAAAGCCCAAGCTGAACCATGGAAGGCTTCTGGATAATATTAATGTAGCTTGACTCTCTCAAATGATAAGAACCCTACAAGTATCCATTCCCAAAAGAGCCAGCCTAGCAGAAGGATGGTTAGGAAATAGCAGATAGGAGAATTGCTTTTGAACAGGCAGGCAAATTTAGCAGTCGGGGCTTGTTTCAGAAAGCCCAGGTGTAAAGTAGCCCTACATACTGCTACCAGCACCTGGAAGGAAATAGGCCTCTAAAGGAAATTATGGGGCTAAAATATAAACTTGAAGTTCTTGTATATTGTTGTTATAACCCTGACAGTTATGAACTGGAAAAATTAAACACATCCCTTCCTCCCTCCTTTTTTCCCTCCCAGTTATGTGTACAATATTCCTGAGTGGCCACTACTTAGAAGTTACTCTCTGTAGTCTTTGTTCTAGAGGCTATTTTTGTCCATTTAGAAGCCCTTTAAAAATGTAAAATTGCACAGAATTGATCTCAAATTCATGTCTGACCATTTTGCAGGTCCTGTAGAAGTTAAAACAGATGAGCATCCTCGCCATGGAAGCACCTTGGAAACAGTAGCGAAGTTAAAGCCTTGCTTTCTGACCGATGGAACTGGGACAGTAACTGCAGCTAATGCCTCAGGTTTGTAGATGGGTAAAACAAAATGCAGTAGGCCAGCAATTGCAAGCAGCTCAGGATTTTGTTTGCATCATATACAGTGTGTGCTACTGTACAATGAAATACAGCACTGAGTTCAAGTGCACATGTAAGAACTTGCATATGCGTGTGTGCTTTCTCCCTGCTATACTGCTTTATCGAGATGTTGTGCAGTGGAGACTTGATTTTTGCATCAGTGCCAGAATTCAACCCGCAACAGCCTGTCATGACATGAAGTCGGAGGTGCTTTTATTACTGACATATCTCGGCAGCGTCCACATTCCCTAGTCCCTCATGCTTCTATTTCTTAGTCTAACTGTATTTAGCTCATTCCTGTATTCCTCCCCTTTTCATTTCCTTACCTTGGTATTTCTGCTTGTTCCAATGTAAAATGAATTCCTCTTCAAGCCCTCTAGTGGACCCCAGTGGTCTTCCTGCACATTCACTACTAGCCATAGATCGTAAATAGGAAAATCAAACACCCAACGCTAAAAAATCGCCATTATCATGGAACTAAACTTTTCTATGGTGGTCTTAATGCCTTCTTCCATGCTGCCTCTTATGCTTACCACGTGCTTCCAAAATCTATTCAGCACAGCCGTCACTCTTTCCTTTCCACTCTCTCATTAAAACCTCGCTTCCACAGCATCACTTACAGAAAGTACACATCACATAACTCCCCCCGCAACGTAAATATCTATGCGCCTAATCTGAGTAACCTTTGGCCTGCTGATGTAAACTGTCATATCTCCACCAAAACCAATAGAGCTATACTGACTTACACCAGCCTCGATATCTATAACCTGTGTACTCTCTTGTTTGTCAAGCCTATAATTTAAACTAACTCTTTCAGAGAGGTACCCGTCATCTAGCTCAGTGGTTTGAGCATTGGCCTGCTAAACCCAGGGTTGTGAGTTCAATCCTTGAGGGGGCGATTTGGGGATTTAGTTAGGGATTGGTCCTACTTTGAGTAGGGGATTGGACTAGATGACTTCCTGAGGTCCCTTCCAACCCTGATATTCTATGATCTGCTTACTGTGAAGAGTTTAACACAATCACAGTTGTAGGAGTCTGAAAATAATAAACTGAAAACAATTGTGATTGTTCTGCAGGTGTGAATGATGGGGCTGCAGCTGTCATTCTTATGAAGAAGTCGGAAGCTGCTAGAAGAGGTCTTACTCCTTTGGCACAAATTGTGTCTTGGGCTCAAGTGGGTTTAGACCCTTCCATCATGGGAGTAGGACCTATCTCAGCAATAAAGAAAGCTGTAAGTAATATCAGAAGAAACATTACTGATCACTTTGAAATACTTGTTTAAGACATGTCTCCCCTTGACTGTCCAGACTTAGTTTTTCTCAAAGAAATGCCAAAAATGTAGCACCAAACAATTCTATAATGGAGACAGTGACAAACAAGATTTAAAAGGCAGGAGAACATGTGAAGCGTTGATTCTTTTTTGCTAGGGCTAGTATCTGTATTGTTGTTTTCAGGGAAGTTTATAAATGGGTCAAAAGTAGAAACGAGCCTAGTTTATGGAATGCCTCCCAATTGTCATACACAAAGCTTCACCTTTAGAAGAGTTACTGTTAAGTTAAACAACAAAGGTTCTCTTTAATTGGGTTTATGGCCTCTTTTTTTTTTTTTTTTTTTGTAACCTCTTAGAAATATCAGGAAAGGTACATTTTCCTGATTCCTTTCTGCTAGTAGTATCTCCCACAATTGTGATACATATGGGCTATTCCCATCCTGTGCAGAGAGACAAGGTTCTAGAGAGACAAGGTGGATGAAGTAATATCTTAAGGCAGTTCAAAGCTGTAGCACAGCCTTTGCTAGCCGTGCCACCTTTTCTGGCTTGTTGCCAGACGATTCATTCCAAAGCTGTGTAAAAACGTGTTGAGTACGATTAGTAACAATGACTTTGAAGCCACCCAGGGAGGACAGAATTGTGGGAGAGACTGCTAGCAGAAAGGAAATAATTAGGTGAGAAATTTAACATTGTGCAGCTCAGCATCTTCCACAAGTCTGATACATATGGGAAGTAGCGAGCAGTGAACAGAATTAGGGAGGGATGAGAAAAACAGAATGATACGAAGACCCCTCAGGGTTAACTTCCCAAAATGGCAATGCTATTACTGGAGAAAGTCCATTTCATAGCATCTGATAAATGTGTTAATTGATGGGCATGTTGCTGCCTTGCAGATTTCTGTAGTGGAAGCACGAGCCCTTTCTATGCAGTTGCAATAGGTCTTTTGGAGTGCACCTTGATGCCATCTGGAACAGGAGCACCTGATGCCTTGTTTGCCTCGATAGTGCATAGGTGGATCCATCTAGGAGGTGTTTGCATCAGAGGACTCTTAGGTTTTTTAAACCTTTTCCTTTTTGAACTTTTTGGCCCACTTTGTAGGTGTTGCTGTTCAGCTGTGGCCATTTTGCATCTTACTTTATGCAAAGCTCTCTGGCTATCTCTCCCTTAATGGCCTCCCCCTCAGGGTGTCACTCCCCTTGCCTGCGGGATGGGGTTTCCTCCTTGGAATTCCCTGATGGAAAGGAGCTGAACATGAGTCTTGCTTTTCTCCCTCAGGAACTTAGGACCCATTTTAAGACTTTGGGGCTGGGGGAGACAAGGACCTGGTGCCCCTTAAGGGCTTTTCTTTCTGGTCCTGTTCTGACCCAGGACTCACACTAAGCTGCCTGGCTGAACTCATCCTTGGAGTCTCTCCCCATTCTGCATCTCCAGATCAGGCTGTTCTGTTTGTCATGGCTTCCTGGAGCAAGGGAGGGAACCCAACATGTCTGTCTGACTCAAAGACCTATGCCCTGGTAGTGCAAAGTTTGAATGAGAACAGGCAGGGCCCAATTCATCTTCCAAAGAGCCTGTAAGCTGCTTTCCAAATAGAACACTGCTTGGATTTAGCTCAGTGTTTGCACAACAGCTTTGCCATGCCTGAGAAGGGGGCAGGGAGGTGCTGTGATAGTGGCTCCAGGTAGCTGAGATCACTCCACTGATCCAGGAGGGAGAAGAAAGGCTGCATGTTGCTACCTGTAAAAACATGTAATAAGTTGGCAAAGAAAAAAGTCAGGCACAAGGTGATTCATCACTTGAAGGCAGAAGATCGGACAGCAGGCCAGAAAAGGGAGCGTGGGTAGCATGAGCTGTGCTACAGCTTTGAACTGTCTCTGGAGACTGTAGACAGGAGGCGGAATAGCCCATCCGTATCAGAATTGTGTCTGGGGGACGTTAAGCTGCAGAAGGTGAAGTCTGTTATTTTCCAAAGTAGATAGATCTGGGGTGTATCATCCTCTTACTTTACACTTCTACTCTTTGAAAACTGCAGAACTGAGCTGTGGAGGTTGTTACTGTCTCACCCCACCCTCCAAGTGTAATATTTAATGGAAAAAGAAACTAAAGCTTCTAACACAAGAACACAAAGTACTGTCTGTGTATGAACAGCTTTGAGGGGATAACAGTCTACCACTTCATAGCCATACAGTAAATTACAAAAAACAAGCACATTCCAGATCCTTTCATTGTAACTATTACAAGTTTAAACTGTCACTATGCCTATTTGATAGGAATATCAGCTTGAGGACCTTGTAAGCTACTTGTGCATTATAGAAAAACAGTGACTGATCCCTGCATATTAGCACTGCAGTACCAGAATAGTTTCTAAAGAGATGCAAGTTATTTGAAGCAGGGCGTCATTTAATTGTCTAAATAAAACCTAGTAAAATGGGGTCCTGAGCCTTGATTGTATACCTGAGGAGATACAGGAATACAAATGGTTGTGAAATGCTACTGCAGCAAACATTTTCAGCTGATAAAGCAAATTCAACAGTGATGCAAGGTAAACTGGGGATGGGGGACTTCCATAAAACATACCAGGCCTGTTCCTAGTTTAGAGACTCTTGAAGCAGGAAAAAAAAAAAAAATTCCCCGAGTTTAGAAATTAAGTGATGCTGTCAGAAAAGCTTTTGTCTTAAAGATGTTTTTATCTCCCTTTTTCTGGATGTTGGACCTACTGTGGTTATGGCACCCAAGATTACTTTTAAGAGAAAGCCAACAAGGAAAAAAGTTGGTGCATTTCACAGCACTCCATAGTCCATGTAATTATTTCCTATGTAAAGTTCATTTCTCCCTTAAAATATCAGCAGAAAATATTTTCAAATATCCAGGATATAGTATGTGCAGGGTTGTCAAAACTGGCATGTTTTTAAAATAAAATATCCCTTAGTGCTGCTATATTTCTATTAACAGCACTATTTACAGGTAGATTCCTGGAATACAGCTAATACCAGTGGAGCTTGGAAGAGGAAGCTCAACAATTCCCTCTCTCTTCTGTCACAGGTGGCTCCCTGAGCTAACCCAGTGAGCACTATGTCAAACAGCTTACAGCTGGGGTTACTGTAGAGCTACTGAAATCGTTCACACACAACTGCCTCAAAGAGTGACATTTTGTAATCAAGTATAGGCTAGTGGATATTGGATATCTCTTGCCTCATTTAGATTAATCACTAAACTTGTAGGTAATGAGCAAAAAGTTACAGAAAAGAGTGTTAGGCCACAATATTCTCCCTAGTCACAAACAAGAGTAAGTTGTGAGGGGACAAAGGCCCTCCAGAAGCCATTAAAGTCCAGTCTCTGTGTTTCAATTATATTTAACATTATCTCCTAGGTTGATAAAGCAGGTTGGACGCTGGACCAAGTTGACTTGTTTGAAATTAATGAAGCCTTTGCATCACTAGCTGTAGTAATAGCTAAAGAACTGAAATTGAATCCAGAGAAGGTATGTAATGGAAAAACCCAGCAATTCTTATTATATGGGGGAGAGGGAGGTCATGAGCTGTCAGCCTCCCCCTCAAACCCCATTTTGCTTGTATCATTCATAATGGCATTAAATATAGAAAAGTGTTTTTATAAGGGGGGTTGCAGTCAGAGGCTTGCTATGTGAAAGGGGTCACTAGTACAAAAGTTTGAGAACCACTGTACTAAAGCATACAGTGGCCTTTAATCTTACTGTACATGAGCTTTACTGCTACAGCAGGCGATGTATGCGATCATCTTAGAAAGTTTGGATAGTTCCTGTAAGTTATGCTGACCGTCTACATACTGTGAGTATCTTTAGGTAATTCTGGATAGCATCTGTGCCTGCACTTCAAACTCAGTTTTTTAGGCCTGTTTCCTTTGCAAAGGTAGCCTGGGTACAAAGATGTACTGATGTAATTCAGGGCATCATTTGAGAACTGAAGGTACTCTGCAAACCATTGTCAGAGGGGAAGTAAGACCATTAAGTATAAGGAGGGTGTTTGTTGGAAGTAAAAGGAAAGTGCTCACTATTTTCGTACTAGTCAGTGTGGTCTAAACACCTGACAGTGACTGTTTTCTTTCATGTGGTGGCACATATGTCCAGAAAATACCTCAAGAAAGAGGGAAGGGCTAGTGAAAATATTTCAGGAAATAAAGCCTGAACTACCAGTCATTAAACTATCAATTTATTGGAAGGGTGTTTATTTCTTATTTGCAGTAGTGGTGGAACCATGTTGGTCCCAGGTTATGTGAGACACACAAAGTAGGTGAGGAAATCTTTTATTGGCCCAAAGTTTGTTTACCTTTCACCAACTCAAGTTAGACCAATAAATGAGTACCCTCACCTACCTTGTCTCTTTCTTATTAATTATCCATATGACAAATAAGGCTGATTTTATTTTTCAGGTTAACATTGAAGGTGGGGCTGTTGCCCTTGGTCATCCTCTGGGTGCCTCTGGTTGTCGTATTCTTGTTACGCTTCTGTATGCACTGGAACGAACAGCAGGAAAACGTGGTGTTGCTGCGCTTTGTATTGGAGGGGGGATGGGAATAGCTATGTGCATTGAAAGATGAACATAGTTCAGTCTTTTCTCACTGCTAATGTACAACAATTTATAGAGTGGTTTCAGCTTACTAATAAAACTATGGTATTAACTTAATTCACTTAGTTTGTCTAAATTGTAAACTTACTAAAATGATTGAAGTTAGTCATTTGAAGTAATTAACTTTAGCAGGGAGGATGTGATAAACAGAACTTACACCCCTAAACTCTACCTCTGAGCCCTGTACTTACTGTGCTGAATAAAGAACACAAACGTGACAGCAAAGTTCTCTTGTAACTACCCCTATTTTATTAACATACACTCTAGGTACAATACTGGGAAGAAGTGTAAGATGAACAATTAAACAGTAACATAAATAAAAGCCAGACTAGTTCTCAAGTGCTCCAGAACGAACAGCATCTTCATAGCACCCGCCTCTATCATCTTTGCTTTCAGGATGCAACTTAATAAGATCATCAATTCGTAGAATAGTAATTGCAGCTTCTGTTGCAAATTTCAAGCTCTTTACTTTGACTACTGTAGGCTCAAAGACACCAGCTTGTTTGTTATCACGAGGTTTCCCATTGATTAAATCAAGACCAATCCTGCAAGCAAGAAATGAATTAGACAAGTCTAATTTGTTGTGTTGCACATAGGTGCTAGGCACTATGGTAATACACATAATTTGGCTAAAGTTAGAGCATAAACTTCTGAGGATTACCACTATGCTTATCTGAAGGAAAATAAAGTTTCCCAGAGCAAGCTCATAGTTCCTAAATTATGGTGCATAGGAGCAGCTAAACTACACCACAGGAGAAGAACGGAAATTCAGAGAAAAGTAAATTTACAATATATTTTGTAACAGGACTTCTACACAAGCAGTCAATATTTACAAAACTCTTAAGACACAGCCCTCCACTTAAATGCAACCCCTTTCACTTCTATTAATTGTTTGAATGGATACTTGCCATTTCAGATTTTTGCGTTCTGGGTTAACTTGAGCCTCATTGTGAAATGCTCTCAGCTTTGCAACAAGATCTGTGGCATCCTGGGCAGCATTTACTGCTAAGGTATTTGGAATAACTAAGAGAGACCTTGCAAACTCTGCAATAGCAAGCTGTTCACGTGATCCCTAAATGAGAGGGAGGAAGAGTTATTTACTTTGAAACCCATCAAGCCAATTCATGCAATACAAGGGGAAAAATGTAGCCATAATTTTAGAGCACCACAGGCAGGTAGACACTTAATCTATATTGAGTATGAACAATAAAGGGGGAAAATAGATGTAGGGAGAGGAAGAACTGTTCTGTTCCCAGTACTAGGTTGTTTATTTCTTAGTTGTTTTGAAGACTGAAGTTAATATTTTGGTGTATTAAAATAGTAGTTCAAGATCCGGCAGAACCAAGCTCAAAGTACTTACAAGCAAAGTTCACGTATTAGAACCACCACAGTAAAAAGTTTTAGTGTTATGCAATGAAACGTTGTTATTTTGTAAACTGCACTTACCATGCTGGTTGCATAATTTTCAAGATATATTGAAAGTGCTGCCTCTACAGCACCACCACCTGGTACCACAGATTTGGACTCCAATACTCTTTTAACTACACAAAGAGCATCATGTAAGGATCTCTCCATTTCATCACACATGAAGTCATTGGCTCCTCGTAAAATAATTGATGCAGAAGTACGAGCCTTGGTACTGTCCAAAAATGAGGAAAAAAAGTCAGTTAACTCATGCTTCTATCTTCATGCAGAACAGCAAAACTCTTCTGGAGAAAAAGCTTTGCTATTTTACCATCTCATTTCTACAGCTAGGTTCCTCAAACATTTAATGTAGGATCTTACTCCTAAAGGGTTTATATTATCACTTGCAACATCTGTAGGTAACCCATCAGTTCACATTAACCCCCTCTCAGACAATCCCAGATATTCTATCCTGGCTAATGCATTTTGATTTGCTCACCCTATCAGAAAATTCTTTACCTCTCAGCAAGAAAGGCAAGGCATTTCCACACCATAGGAGTGAGAAAACAAAAATTGTCATTACCAGTCATTGATATGCATGCATTTTAAACACATTTACTGCCACTAGAGATTTTAGATTTTTTATTTATTTTTTTAATAAACAAACTGCCTCAATTCCTCTGCTAGATTCCTCTCAGTACCACTCCTGGATTTCTTTATTCAACATACAAACTCAATGCCTGTAATCTACTCAACATCCTGGAGAATGTCTTTTAGTCTCATGAAACTGAGACCAGGGGATCACACCAGAAAACATGGGAAACCGATTAAGTGTGTAGACATGTTTTATGATGAGGCAGATCAAGGCACAAACAAGTTTTGATTCCTCTCAGTGTGGCATACCAAAATCATAAGAGGAAAAATGCACTCAGTTAGGAATTGCTGCTCTTGATATTCATGTGACAATACTAATTCCTTCCATTAAATGTGTTTAAATCAGCTCCAAAAGGTTATACAGAGCTAGTTTTAATCAAACTTTAGTATGCAGCATTTTCAAATCTAGATAGTGTCAAAGAAGACACAATATAACCACTCCTTTATCACTATAATCACTAGTGAAGCTGATAATATAGTTACACCATTCTGACTTGATTTTCCTCTACATTTTCACACATCAATATTTAGAAAAGTAATTTTTGTAGTTATAGATAAGCTATTCAGAGACATTCTTTAAGTCAACTACACAACAATAGGACAGGCTGATAGATTGTAACTGGTCTGATTGAGAAAGATGTCCAGCCCTAGCAAGGATGGTGAAACATTGGTTGTTTCATCACAAATTTACAATGGCCTTATTATACTCTCTCCCACGCGTATAACTGCTCATAGCATTGAGACTGCATGGCAGTAAATAAATGGGAAGTTGTATCTAAAGGTATAGCAAAATAGGTTTCCAAGGCGTGATGTACGCTAGAAAAGTGTTCTTACTTCTTGACTAAAATCAGTTCATCATCACAAATTCTCTCTTGAACCACCTCTTCTGCCTGTCCCAGCATTGATGCCTCAAAGCTTTCTTCACCTTCCAGATTAGCCAGAGACGAACAAATGATTGCTTTAAAACAAATGCAAAATTGTGAAGTTAGTGTGGACAATACCAACTCATTATTATTTATCAACCTCACACAACAAATGGTTTTACTTTTACAGGGCAAACAGAATGGTAATCGTCATCAGTAATCCTTAACATTAAGCATAAATGCAAGATTGAGCATTTCTAATCCAGCCAGCAATTGAGGGAAATAAATAGTCCTGTAGGCCCAACCTCACTTTTTAAGTCAGTTACTGTATTTTATAGTCCCCCTTAGTCTCTCTGGGTTCATTTTTACTCTATCTTTACAGCACATATTCTGTATTAATAGAAGTTTTCACACTGCTGCTAAAAACAAGTTATACAGTTTGTTCTGCAAGGTTCTAACAGGACTTGAACTATCAAAATCTCTTTTAGATGATCCTTATAAAATGCATTTGGGGATTGAATAATTTTATACTATAGACAGAATTTTTTTTTCTTAAAATTCACAATCACTACAGAAAGTTGGAAATTACATTAACCAGACTTCCATAATCCCCATTTTATGGAAGTCTGGTTAACAGAGACTTCTAGATAAGATATAGTGTGGTTGTGTCCCCTGGCATGACAGAGTCTTCCGTATGTCAGCCAACATCTCCCCTCACTGCACATGTTCAGCAGTCACAATTTTTCAGTGGTTCCTCTACTTAGTGAGGTGCTCCTTGTCAGGGCGTTGCAGCACCTGAATGTTTTCTATTCCAAGCATACTTCCTTATCACTCTGTATGTGGATCAGCCCAATAGTACTCAGGGAACTGGTTGCACTATATATTACTAGAAGTCTACACTACGACCAAAAGCACAATATATACATACCTCCTGCTGCTTTAGCAATACGTTTAAGGTCCTTTTTTAAAACTCTGCGTACTGCCATAGCACCAGCATCCACAAAATATTTCAGACACATATCATCAATGCCACCAGTGGTTAGAATAACATTAGCACCTGTGGCCAGAATCTTCTGAATCCTCTCTTTAGTGATATCTGACTCTCTGCAAGAGATAACGGGTACATGTTTACTTATAACCAAAAATTATAAAAGTGGGATTAAAAATCATCGACTAAATAGCTAAACCATACACAAACATCTGAATAATTAGCAGTAGCGCAAAGTTTAAGCTCTCTAGGGAGAAAAGGAACCATCACATGAATATATGTCAGGGTGGACAAAAATTGATAATTTTAAAAAAACAAATATATTTAAATACAAAAAGTATTTCTATTTTTAAAAATAAGCCAATTTGAAATTATAATAATCTACCTAAATTTACTATAATTTAAATTAAATTAAAAGTATTAAGGAATGTTTGCTGCTTAAGTTTTAAAGAAACTTTAAGAAATGGTTTGGAATGAAAGAAATGGTCTGAGGTAAACAGGATGAAGTTTAACACAGACAAATGCAAAGTGCTCTACTTAGGAAGGAAAAATCAGTTTCACACATACAGAATGGGAAGAGATTGTCTAGGAAGGAGTACGGCAGAAAGGGATCTAGGGGTTATAGTGGACCACAAGCTAAATATGAGTCAACAGTGTGATGCTGTTGCAAAAAAAGCAAACGTGATTCTGGGATGTATTAACAGGTGTGTTGTGAGCAAGACACTAGAAGTCATTCTTCTGCTCTACTCTGCTCTGGTTAGGCCTCTGCTGGAGTATGTGTCCAGTTCTGGGCATCGCATTTCAAGAAAGATGTGGAGAAATTGGAGAAGGTCCAGAGAAGAGCAACAAGAATGATTAAAGGTCTTGAGAACATGACCTATGAAGGAAGGCTGAAAGAATTGGGTTTGTTTAGTTTGGAAAAGAGAAGACTGAGAGGGGACATGATAGCAGTTTTCAGGTATCTAAAAGGGTGTCATAAGGAGGAGGGAGAAAACTTGTTCACTTTAGCCTCTAAGGATAGAACAAAAAGCAATGGGCTTAAACTTCAGCACGGGAGGTTTAGGTTGGACATTAAGAAAAAGTTCCTAACTCTCAGGGTGGTTAAACACTGGAATAAATTGCCTAGGGAGGTTGTGGAATCTCCATCTCTGGAGATATTTAAGAGTAGGTTAGATAAATGTCTATCAGGGATGGTCTAGACAGTATTTGGTCCTGCCATGCAGGCCGGGGACTGGACTCGATGACCTCTCGAGGTCCCTTCCAGTCCTAGAATCTATGAAAGTCAAACCACTGAACTTGTGGAAAACACTGGCTACACACTAGAGTTTGAAGTGCTGAATGAGCTTTTGACAGCAGTAACCCCTTCCACAGGCTCAGAGAGAATATTTTATTCATTTCAGTTTTTTCAACAACTAGTACATTCAAAGTTAAGAAATGACTGGAAGCTGAAAAATTATGAAGTCTTGTTTCCTCTCCTGACCTAGGAATAAAAGTGTGTGTTGAGAGGATGAGATCTACTCATTCTAAAATACCGAAGGACTTGGTGGGCAGAAATAATCAGTTCAATTCATTAACTTCTTTGTTTAATAAATCAGTTTTAAATTCAAAACATGTTTTGATCATTTTTTTTATTTAACGAATAAAAGACTTTACAATTCTGTTTGTGCATTTTAATTGAATTTCTGTACCCATCAAAATGCACCAACACAAATCACGCAAAAAAAAAAAAATCTTAACAAATGCATCAGTCACCATTTTCTGATATAATAAAAATTAAGAATCTGAATTAATGTAGGTGTAAGCTAGATATCTGCTTAAGCATACAAACACAGTGTACCCACCTGGTTAGCAAAAATTGCCAAATATAGTGTACAGGCTATATTTTAGTGGCCACCAACCAATAAAAGAATCAATCTTTCTTTAGAAAAATAAAAAGTACAAACGTAAAACACTGTAAATCAATTATTTAAATCAAAGTTTCCTATTTTCTGATATAAATCAATCCAATAATTGATTCTAAATAACAACTGGTTTTTGCTTCAGAATTCAATACAATTCTACAGTTCAACTGAACACAGATTATCCAAATACATTTTAATCAAGTTATGATCAATGTTTTCCACCAATATTTTATATTGAGAAGATGATGTGTTATTTATCTCTGTAGTTAATTTTGTTGCGTATTACACTCTTCAGAACACCCATACACCCAGTACATAATTAAAAATACCAAAATTAGTTTGAAAAATGTGCTCATTTGCTTTAAAAACCCAGCATACCTCTGTCTAATCTGGTCGAGTTTTTCCGGATCTGTGATCAGCACCTGAACACCAAGCTTCATTTTTGTTTTCTGCAGACTGAAGTCAAGACAGGCAATCTTTGCATTAACTATCCTCTTGGTCATACCTATATAAAAATGGTATTTTACTCAATATTATTACAAGTAAGTTTTAATTAAAAATGCTTAATAGAATGAAAATAGTTGTGATGTATTATTTTACTTTTTTAGATTTCTAATACACACACAATTACCCATCTAAGGCTGTTTTTTTCCCCTGCAACTCTTTTCACGAACACACTTGGGAAAATGTTATGACAAGAACAATGAAAAGGGTAGTAAGACATTCTTCAATACGCAGACATAATCTTAGCTGCTTTCTTAATTTACCTCTTCATACAAAGGCATGGAGGAGCACCTTTCCATGACTCCTTGCTTCCCAGTTTGTTACACTGTTGAGCTAGAAGTTCAAGATGTATTAGTACCACAGGTAAAACTGACCCGTTGGTATCCAGTGTAATCACTATGTAAATCTACAGAAAACTCTGATGTATTTAGCAGGGCCCTACTATGGTGCCAGTAAGGGATAATAAAAACATGTTGATTTTAACAGAGCGGAATATGTCAAAATATGGTAACCTAGTTCTAGTGACAGTAGCCAATTTCCTTGCTTTTACACTGTCCACCTTTGAGGCCCTGCACGGCAGTCAACTATCCTCAAGCTAAGGAGGGCTGGATGGAACTCCCTTGCATGACATTTATTGCTGCTCACTTATTTGCTAGATAGGCTGAGCAATACACTAGCAACTTAACAGCAGCCTCTGCTGTATTCCAGACTTTGCCACTGAAATGCACATTCCTTCAACACTGACTACTGAAGCCTCACAGTTTTACCTGCCAGTGTGATTTCTTGACACATGCAAAGTGCTGCACAGTAACTGATGTAATAAACAATGATGAGACAGTCAGATCAAAGACTGCACAAAATTTAGACTTCAAAAAATGCTTTTAAAACCTTATGGGCAATAGTAATATTTCCTTGAGTCTCTTTTAAATTGCAAGTTTTTAAATAAATAGTTCACTGCAATGTATGCATTCCAAACGTAACCTGAGATCTACTAGGCACTGATTAAGGACCAGATAAGCGATTAGCTTATTTCCATCATTCAAGTGCAAGAAAGTGAACAGACAGACTAAACATTTAAAAATGTATATGATCTGAGATCTCATTTAAAAAAATCCTTATTGAGACAAGATTTCAAAGCCAAATATTGACTTCAGACATGAATGCAAGTTTCACTGAAGTCCTTAGTAGCTGCCCATGAGTTTCTGGGGAGAATCTGGACCTACGTGTCTGCTATTTTTCTACAGATGGGTAGTCAGAAACTGCTAAATTATTTATTTGATTTAAACTGCTAGAGTAACTTCACAAAATTTCAGAAAAACACAACCTTCGACTGGGGAACCAGGATAGTGTTTCAATGACACAAATATTTGACATGTAATTATAAGACCGTGTAAAACGGGAATAATTATCCAAGTTGTGTCAACACTGAAGTACAACGTAATATATTAAAGCAACCACCATAATTTTTCTGTTTGGATTTTATACCGTGGTGTATCACTGCAATACCCAAGTTCCTTTCACATAAAACACAACAGCAGAGCCCATGGACTTCACAGAGTTTGTCACTTCTCACTTTTGGGGCCAAAAACTTCTGCTTAGAGTAGGGTTTGGTTTTATTTAAGAATGTATTCATTTACTTATAAGTTGTTTCAAGGGTTGTTTTTAATTTTTCTAAACAAACAATAGCTTATTAGCCAATTCTTCACATCACTAGAAACAGCCACATAAGAGCAATATTCAGAAATAAACTTCAGTCATTCTGCTCACTGAAGGCTTATAAAACAAAATCTGAGCTTACCTTGTGAGCCCACCACACAGTTCAGTGCATAACCGTTTACAAGAATACTCTCTTTCTGGCTACGGCCATGTGCCTTCAAAACGTTAATGGAACTGATTGGATATTTGGCTTGACCCTTTTGATCTGTGAATTTAACTGCAAGCACAGCATCCACCACCATGTTGGCAAAGAAGTCACCATCACTAAAATACTGTTAAGGCTAAAATGAGCTACACAGAGACAACTAGCATAATATACATTGACTTTAATGCTAAAAACAGCATTTATAGGCTGCCTTATATTAACATGCCTTTAAAATAATCCTTGAAGCATCTATGAGGTAAAATAATTATTAATCTAATTTTACAGCTAGAAAAAACTAGGACAGGGTTTAAATGTTTTGTCCAAAGCCACACTGCAAATCAGTGGCAATGCCAGCACTAGAACTCAAGTGTTCCTGACTCCCATTCCCAAGCAAACTGTACAAAAAAATATTCCCCTTTGTTCACAGAGCATTTTACAAGTTGTTCCAGTAATTTCTTCTATTGTGTCAACAAGCAGTTAACATCTGCATACGATACCATCCACGGGCATGGCACTTAAACAGAAAGAACAAGTAATAGTTAATTATAGGCTCCTACCACTTGTATGTCTTCCTCGTTATTTGTGGCATTTGCACGTATTCATGTGGCTTCACTCTAAACCAGTGGTCCCCAATCTTTTTTCATCATGCACCCTTAATACCTGGTCTGTCCCCCTCCCCGGGAGCTGGGGGTGGGCCTGCGGTCGGGGCCTGTAGCTGAGGTGGGGGCAGAGTGGGAATGGGTGGTGCTCCTGCTTCACGCTCCCGTGGAGGCTGACATGGGCCCTGCCACTCCACCACAAACGTTTCTCCACGCCCTCATAGGGGGGCATTCCCCACAGTTTGGGGACTACTGCTCTAAACTCCAGAACATCAGTTGAGATTGACATCCGACAAGTCTCCAAGCAGATTATAAATAAATACATTAAAATTAAATTAAGGATATGACTTAAATTGAAAATATAAAATGTATTATTTGCATATAATATGACTATTTTGAAAAGCTCAGAAGAAATGGCAAGTCCACATAACTGGATTACCAGTAAATTTTTAGAAATATCAAATTATTTCATGTTTTCACAATGATAATATATTTTCTACATACAAAACTGTGTACACAAAACTTGCACGCACACAGCCTATTTTAGCCTATTTTTGCCTGCTTTATCCCAGTCAGATCAGAATCCTGAATTAGCAACCAGTTTTTCAAAGGAAACAAATGGATGTCATAAGCAAGTAACCATCACTGAATTACAGTGGGAAGACAGACTACAAGAAGGAATGTTGCCTGGAATAATGGAGACACTTTTAGGATTAGTGTGGGTGATCACCTGCTTGAATGCTTTAAAATGTTTCTATCTAATGCAAAATATAAGCTATATGTTGGCTAAGATGGAATGTGAACTGAGTCAGAGTGGGCTTCACAGGGCCAAAGCCCCTGGGCAGCCCCAGGAAGGAGAAAAGGGTGATGGGTTATGTAGTAAATGGCAGAAAGAGCATTTTTTTAAAGCCGTTATACTTAAAAAACAAAACAAAAAACCACACGCAGGCAAACTCACCAGAGTTTTGTTTTTAAAGAAACATAAGATTGGTAAAGACAAGAAAAATTATAGGCAAGGGTCACAGCACATCATCATGTTTTCTACAACTATTAGGGGGATGAAAGTAGCTGTTTAGATTAGAACAGCTCCTTCAAGCCTCTGGGGCAGCTTCTGTCAGAGAAAACAGCTACAATTTCAGCATCTAAGGAGGTGGTTAATTGTAGCTTGTGTTTAAGGATTAAGGGTTTTAACAAAATGTGATACAAACCATTTTCCTCTTTTGGTACGTGAGAAATTTAAAAACTTGTTGCAACTGTCCTGTGAACAAGCAGGGTTTGGTTTAGTAAACCAGAATACACCTTTTATGCCAAGTTGATACCAAGAACAAGTTTTCACAATGGAGTTATAACTCTTAAAATAAGGGTTTATAATGAAAAAGGATTAAGAACTGCTGCCATGGGATTTAAAGTGGATACTCAAGCTCTTCGCAGTAATATCCCTCATTTTCTTAAAATTAAGATTCCAATTTATTATTACCAAGTCAAAGGATACATTCCTATGATTTTGGAGGACATTGATGTTTTAGCTGAATTAATAAGGCAGTCCCGGCCAAGTTCATCTGTGTTAATAATAAGATTTTCATTGATGTAGCGAACCGCCTCCCTGTTGAATAAAAACCAACAACATTTCAAGAACAATTTCTCTCTATTTCTTGTTAGTAGAATTTCCCTCTGCGGGGAAATGCAGACTAAATGCTGAGTTAGAACCAAGTTGACAAACCACCATCACCACAAGTCTTTACAATTTATCATCTTAGAAAAAAATCCTGTCTTGTCGGTGATAATGAATACAGGATTAAGGTAAAGTAAGTGTTCACTGGATATAATGGCACACTAGATTTGCAAAATACAAATATTTCCGCTGAAATAGATTATCTTACTTGCAAGCAAGACGATAGCCACCAATAACAGAGGTGGGATGAATTTTCTGCTTGACCAATTCATCTGCATTTTTCAGAAGTTCAGCAGCAATAATTACCTGTTTGAAAAGAGGAAAAAGATTCACTGAGAAAATGGGCAAGTCTTAATATAAACAGTAGTTCTTGCTCCAACAAACAAATAAGTGAAGAATATGAGAAGTTCCCCATCATTTAAATTAATTAATGAGTAAAACCATTCTAATTCTTCTTTTCATTTCACTAGTTAACTCTGAACTGATTTTGGGGTTCTGATATGAGTTGTCTGGAATCAGCTGATTCTATTCCATCGATTAGTTCACCTATGTTTCACTTTTTTTCCTCAGGGGTTGAGAATTAAGAATAGCTTCGACCCAGAACCTACTCTCAAATATAACTACAGGAAGGGAAGGAATGATCATTCTCAAACTGCAGCCAGTAAGTAAAGAATAACCCCTTTCCAGAATGCAACCATGTTTAGAGATGCTAGTTTTTGTACAGTGGTCTCCCCTCATTACTCCGGTTCCAGGAACTGCTTTGTCAGGGTTCCCTCCGCACTTTGAACTCTAGGGTACAGATGTGGGGACCCGCATGAAAGACTCCCTAAGCTTATCTCTACCAGCTTAGGTTAAAAACTCCCCCAAGGCACAAATTCTTGTCCTTGGAACGGTATCGCTGCCACCACCAACTGAGTTAGACAAAGATTTAGGAAAAGGACCACTTGGAGTTCCTATTTCCCCAAAATATCCCCTAAGTCCCTTTACCCCCTTTCCTGGGGAGGCTTGAAAATAATATACGAACCAAATAAGTTAACAAGTTGGGCACAGACCAGCCCTTGGGTTTTTAGGACACTAAAAACCAATCAGGTTCTTAAAAGCAGAACTTTATTATAAAGAAAAAGTAAAAGAAGCACCTCTGTAAAATCAGGATGGAAGGTAATTTTACAGGGTAAATCAGATTCAAAACACAGAGGATTCCCCTCTAGGCAAAACGTTAAAGTTACCCAAAAAAAAAAACAAAAAAAAAAAAACCAGATCTAAACCTCCCTTTTAGCCTAGGGGAAATTCACAAGCTAAAACAAAAGATAATCTAACACATTTTCTTCCTATTACTTACAATTTGTAATCTTAAATGCTCAGTTCAGGTATGGTTTTAGGAGATGTATTTTCCCTGTCCTGATTCCTTGCTGACCCGGAGAGAACACACAAAGAGAGAGAACACAAAAAACTTCCCCCACAGATTTGAAAGTATCTTCTCCCCTTATTGGTCCTTTTGGTCAGGTGCCAACCAGGTTATTTGAGCTTCTTAACCCTTTACAGGTAAAGGAGGGATTTTATGCTACCTTTAGCTGTATGTTTATGACATGTTTCAAAGCAATTTTCAGTTTGCACTGGGGCAGATGCATTTGAAATTTGTTGTCACATAATGAAATGGTCCAGATTTAATCTGCACAGTGCCAGGATTTATAATGATATGCCAAAAGCTGCATTTGATAATGACTTTCAGCATGTCTGCCTGTAAAACTTTCTACATACCACTGAGGTGGTCCCATCTCCAACTTCTTGGTCTTGCAGTTCTGCCAGCTCACACAGAACTTTTGCAGCAGGATGTTCTACCTCCAGCAGCTTCAGAATGGTTGCACCATCATTAGTAATGGTCACATCCTAGTTTGAAAAAAATAAACAAAAGATTGATATTCATACTAATTTATTTTTAAACTTTATTAAACTGTAAAATACGAGAAGACATTTTAATGACAATGATATGCCTAGTGCAATATCATGCATATTGACCATTTACCTCAAGAGTTTACTTTGTCTTTTTAAGCCAAGTCTTCAATACTACAACCATACATATGTAATCACACGACTAATCCCCAAGAACCATGTGTTGCAGGATGGGAGCCTTGGCACACAAGAATATGCATGAGCTATTAGATGGTAGAATTCTTTATGTTGTATAAATAAGAACTAGGGAAGATTTCTTAAATGTAGCTTGAATATCTTTGTCAATTTTTAATAAAGTATTTTAAATATAGTTATTTACAAATCTCAGTTTAAGCTAATGTGCAATATTACCTTTTATTAATTACGTAAGGCTATCTCACTTTGGCTTTCAGGCTAGCACAGCAGAAAGATAAAAATCAGATTATCACCTGGTTTAAATATTTGAAAATGGGATGTGGTTCTATCTTATTATAAACATTAACCAATGCAAATTATGTACAACAGTACCTAATTCTAAAATATGTACAACAATTTAAAGACAACAGCATGCATGTCAACACCAGCAAAAATAAGTTTTGATTTATTCATTCTGTGTGCTGTTCTAAACAATGTTAGTACAAGTTGTGACTTTGCACCCCATAATGCTTTATAGAAATATGCTTATGAATGTAAATATGACATAACGGGAATACGTTTTATACTAGATATGCCATGTAACATATCTGTGCAAAGGTTATGTTATTCTGCATGTATTCATCCTATTTGTATGAATGTATCATTCTTGTATCTGGAACTAGAAATATGAAATATAACTCCGAGGTTCTCTTGTAATTATGCAAAGTGTGGGCAATTAATGGTGGTTTGGAATCTTGATGGCTCCCATTAATCAGGACAATTGACTGTAGATGGCTCTGTTTACTTGCAAGCCTTCCTGTGAGTCAAGCCGGGAAGAATGAAGGCTTGGGGGGTCTCACAGGACATGTGGCTATGTCACCTGGTACTAGAATCCATCTTAAACCTGAGGCTTTTCCATTTAGGAGGAGTGGGGATCCAAAGAGACAAAAGATTCCCGCCTTGTGCCAAAGCTATATGGGGGGGGGGGGTCACAGGGTCTGCACAGGTTCCTTCCCTCTCGTCCCTGTGTTCTCTGCTTAGGCTGGTCAAGGAAAAGGGTCCCAATGCCTCTTTCAGGTGTTTCACCCGTGTCTCTTTATTTACAGTGCTTAGTGCAATCCCAATTCGCCCAACACCGATCCCCACACTGACCCTTCCCTGGGTCTTCTCGCCCTTGAGGCTTCCTGCAGCTGGTAGAGAGAGCTGCAATCCCAGTCTTCTCCCCTGGCTAGCTTCCCACTGAGCTTATATCTCCTCCCAGTCACCAGCCCAGCTGATTCCCCTGAGCCTGCCCTCATTAGGGCCTGCAACTGAGCTCCTTGCTGAGTGTCTGGGTCCCCGCCCCCAGCTGCTCTGCCAGGAGGGGGGTGGGGGGGTGACGGCGGAACACCTTTAGCAGGGCATCCAAGGGGTTTATACCTCTGCCCTGCCACAGGGTGGAATAGAACAAAAGGGGCTGCAGTCATGAGAAATCCCCTAGCTACTGCCTGAGCTGGAACAAGGACTGTACCAAGGGAAAGGACTGGGCCCAAACTTAGAAGGAGGATAGTCTGTCAAAGAAGCTTATTGGAACATCTCTGAGCGTGACAGTTACCTGCATTTAGTTTCCTGCTGTGTTAGACTTTGACTTGCATGTTTTATTTTATTTTGGTTGGTAATTTACTTTGTTCTGTCTGTTATTACTTGGAATCACTTAAATCCTACTTTTTGCATTTAATAAAATCACTTTTACTTATTAATTAACCCAGAGTAAGTATTAATACCAGCGGGGCATATCTCTCTATCAGTGTTATAGAGAGCGAACAATTTATGAGTTTACCCTGTATAAGCTTTATACAGGGTAAAACGGATTTACTTGGGGTTTAGACCCCATTGGGAGCTGGGTATCTGAGTGCTGGAGATAGGAGCACTTCTTAAGCTGTTTCAGTTAAGCCTGCAGCTTGTGGGGGATGGGGTTCAGACTTGGATTTGTGGTTGCAGCAGGCAAGCGTGTCTGGCTCAAACAAGGCAAGGTACTGAAGTCCCAAGCTGGCAGGGAAAACGGACTGAGAGGTAGTCTAGGCACATCAAGTGGCAGTCCGAAGGGGGTTTCTCTGATCCAACCCGTCACACAAGTATCCATGTGAGAAAAAAAGTTTATTGAAATGCAAACGTACTTGCATATGAGCAAGAGTTAATTTTGTTATAAAATAAGGGAGCACATCATGGATGAAGTAACAGTTAACCTTAATTGTAAACTATGGTTTTCTTCAATAAATAAATAAATAAAATAAAGACAAATAGGGATGTAAATATTTAAAAAGTTAACCATTTAAACAATTAAAATTATAATGTTTAACCAGTTAACTGATTAAAAGGAGCAGGGCTGGGGCTGCTCTGGCCAGCCCGCCCGGAGCTGGAGGTTAACGGTGGGTTAACAGTAAGACTAATGCTTACCGTTTAGTATTTTCATCCCTAATGACAAAATGGAAAAAGAGGTCAAACTAACAAATGTAAATTAGAGCTATGAAGCATATTTTAGATGGAAACACTTTACAAAAAAACAGACATGCCTTCAGCGGAAACAGAACAGATCACAGCACTAATTTACAATGTAAGTTTGTTAATACGTAAGCCCTTTTCTTAAAAGTTAACATGACAGACATGCTTACTTACACCAATATCATCCACCAACATTTTATCCAAACCAACTGGACCAAGAGAACTCTTCACAATATTGGCAATTGAAGCTGCAGCCATAACTGTATAAATCAAACAAAATAAAAATAAATAATTATTTCTTCCCAAATATCTATTTTAAGAGCATTTATATTTTTCTGTCAGCAGATTCTTAATTTCAGGAACCTGAAATAAAATGACTCCTTATTTAGACTCCAATCCTGCAAACAAATTTGCCAATCTGACCAGGAAAGTGGGGAAAAAAGGGGAGGTTGAGTAAGGGTCCATGACCTCACTTGATTGCAAGATCTGGACCTTTGATACTACAAAATAGCAGTTTCATGACTGGAACAAGTCAGGTGTCCAAAGGATATTGTTTTGGCTACTGAAATAACCAAAAAACTTTCTAGGTCAAAGAAATAAATGATGTAATTTGGTTTGTCATTCAGAATCTTTTCATTCTGTGTTCTGCCATTTCATATAGGAAAAAGATATTGTCAATCTTCTCCTTCAGACTTTGGCAGTATTTTCTCTATCCCATAAGCATAGCCACTCAATCTGTAAACTGAAGGAGTGGTAGTCAAATGGGAAGGGTTCAGTTTAAATCTGATCTTTCCTTTAAAGCTTTAAATGTACCAAACTCGCTCATTTTTTGTTTCCGGAGATCAACCCTTTGTAAAAAACAAAAACATTTAACCGCTATTTCCCAAATTTGCCCATATATCAGAGGCTTCCTTAGACTTTACTAAGATATGTACCACTTTTCTACACCTGATGTTTCTACCCACACAGCATCCACTTCAAAAACAGCTGGTTTCTGCTCATAGTGCAGGGCTCCTGTAATAACTTGTCTGAAGCACTGAGACGGATGGTACAAAGAATCCTTTAGAGGACTAAAACTTCCAGATTCACCAACATTTCAAAGAGATCATTACAGCTATGGCAAAGGTGGGCTAATGGGCTAGTGAAGTACTAGGGAGCTACATCTAGGCCTGTCTTTGTCTTGCACCAGGCTTGATTCCATCCCAAATGAGCTAATGCCCAGATTCTCAAAGTTATGGTAGTGAGACATCAAACCCCCCCCCCCCCCGCCCAATACCTTTGAGGATCTGGGACCAAAGCTTTATACCGAGCTGTATTATTTTCACACAAAACTAGTCAGTCTACCCCGTTGTTTAATTAACGCATCTTGATTTTATACTAGCGCTAAGGGCCACATACTGGTATTCGCTTATTAATTGACAGTGACTGGATGGAGTTAAGAAAATGTCTCAAAATTATTTTTGATCCTCATATTAAAACAGCATCTATGCTACAGAGGATGAGAAATTCAGTCTTCATGCTCTTAACTTGCATATGCAGCAAGCTTTAATCTTGGAAAGTCATTCATAATTTATATTCAATAACACTAATAATCTTTTGTAGGACACACACAAAAATGGTCTCATGTAGACAAAAGCTTAAGAGTACCAATATCAAGTTTCACCCATTTGTAACCTTAATCTTCAGTGTAACTCCAAGGGCCACTTTTCATAAATTCTGCCCAATCGGGAAGCAAAGCCCCCCGGTGGTGGTGGTGGGGTGGGGTTTGATAAGATGGTCACTATTGTTCACAGGCACGTCAGACGTTTTAGTGGCAGGGTAAACATTCATGGCACACGGATACCGATTTCTCGGCCCTTTGCCCATAGCGAGCCGCAGGCCCGTCCCAGGACAGAACCCAGGCGGGTTAAGTCTCACACCGCTTTACCCCGAGTCTCTCCTGCTGAAGGCGGGTCAAAAATGGCGGCCGGGGCTGTTCTCGTAATAGCGAGCTCGGGTTGGCCGCGCGCCCTAAAGGGAAGCGGGCTGCGAACAGCAACGAGACAAGAGCGCCCCCGGGCCCGGCGGCTCCGTGTGAACGCGGGCGCCGCCGCGGGGAAAGCGGCTCGAAGTAACGGGCCCGTGGACAGCCACGAGCTGCTTCTCGGCAGCCACCGCCCCGGGCCGAGCTCTGAGCGCGCCAAGATGCGGCCGGGCGCCCCCCTCCGCGGGCTCGGGCTGAGGCACGTAACGCCTGAGGCCGCGTCCCGTCCCGCAGACTCCAGCGCGCTTGAGAGCCGGGGCCTGGCCCCGAGCCCGGGTTCCTCTGCTACAGGAACTTCCCCCCGCCCGCCGTGGCAGCACATGGCGGCAGCGGCCGCTGAGTCAGGCGCCCGGGGCCCCGCTCCGCGCTCGGGCAGCCGTTACCGTTCTGGCCGCGGATCGCTTCCCCGGAGCTCCGCTCTCCGAACACGGCCAGCGCCCCCATCTCCATCTTCCCCGCGCGCCCAGAGACAGCGATACACGCGCTGCTGCAGGAGAATCCGCCGGTGACGCCGCAAGGCTTGCTGGGAAACTGGCCCCTAACCGCAGAGTCTGATGGGGAGGGGACAGAGCAATGTGGGGAGAAAGGAACGGCGATGAATCATGACGATGTTAAACACTTCCGTCCAATCCAGCAGCCCGTTGCAATGCGGCCCAGAAGGTGCCTAGATTGAAGGTAGTGATTGGATTCTGAGATTAGCAACGCGCCTGCTCCTTGAGTGTCCCCCTGAGTCACGTTGCATGTTGGGCAAGGGGGCGGGGCTACGAGCGACGGTTATTTTTCTCCTTCCAGGAGGTTCCAGAAGGCGTGGGGGCGGGGTGCGCGCCCCTTGCGAAGGGGGGGGGGGCTGGGGACTGTCAGCACAGGGAACGTCGCTTCACAGGGAGGAAGCCGCTGCTGAGACGGCCCCTCCCCCGCACGGCACGAGCGAGCTTCAGCGCCTGTGGCCGGGCGGGGCCCAGCGCGCCCCCCGCCCTAGCAGCACACCTGCAAGGGGCCGGCCCAGCCCAGCAGGGCGCAGTCCCCGCGGGCTCGGTGCTCAGTGTAGGGTTACCACACGTCTGGATTTTCCCGGACATGTCCGGCTTTTTGGTCCTCAAATCCCCAAACGGGAGGAATTTCCAAAAGCCGGACATGTCCAGGGAAATAGGGAGGCATGGTAAGGGGACCGCCTCCTCCCGGGCTCCAGCTTACCCAGCTCCTGCCACTCTCCCCAGCGCAGCAGCAGCCGGAGCCCAGGAGGAGGCAGCTGCGCACTCGGATGCCGCCTCTGTGCCCCTGCAGATCGGGGGAGTTGTTAGTTTTGCTGCAGCCACTCGCACTCGTGCAAAAGATTCTTGGGGGACCCCGAGTGGAGTGGCTGCAGCAAAACTAATAACTCCCCCGATCAGGGCCGGCTTTAGCAAGAATCGGGCTGCGCTCCGGCCGGGGTCATGAGGCTTGGGTCCAGGCTGGAGCCGGAGCCGCTGGGGCCAGGGGTGCTTGGCCGCCAGCCGGGGCCGCTTGGCTGGAACCGGGGCCTGAGCCGAGCTGGTTCAGAGCCGCTGGGTCCGGGGCTGGGGGTGCTCGGCCGGGGCCGGTGCCCTGGGGCCCGAGCCGAGCTGGAGTCGCTAGGGCTGGGGCTGGGGTGGTCGGTCGCGGCTGGGCCGGAGCCACTCGGCTGGGGCCAGGGCCCGAGCCGGTCTGGAGCCACCGGGGCCAGAGCCTCTTGGCCAGGGCTGGCCAACGGAGGAGCCGCTCAGCTGGGGAGGCTGGACTGGGCCGCGCCTCCTCGCACCACCCCCCCGCCGCCCCAACTTACCTGCTGCCTGCCTGTTTCAGGCTTCTCGCGAACATTTGATTCGGGGGAAGTAGGGGAGGGGGAAGAGCAGGGGGGCGGAGCGTTCAGGGGAGGGGATGGAGTTGGGGCGGGGACTTTGGGGAAGGGGTGGGGCCAGGGCCCCGTGGAGTGTCCTCTTTTTGCAGTATTGCAATATGGTAACCCTAGCTGAGTGGTTCGGACGCTCTCAGTCCCGTGAGTTCGTGTCATTGGGCTTTACGCGCCTAATGGTGAGGAAACGCCACAAACCAGCTTCCCACCTGCCTGCAGCGGGTCCCGGACCGCGGAGCCCTAGTTCTGCAGGGCCGGGATGCGCCGTCCCTACAATCCTTGACCCTTCTCCAGCGCCGGGATCGTTGGAAACTGCAAATGTTCTCCCCAGGCTTGGGGGGGGGGGGTTAATTGCAGGAAGCTAAGGTGCTGCTTTAGTAGCCATAAACCTAGACGATGTCTTCTTGCAGTTTAGCAGCAAGGCACAGGGTTAATTCCCTAGTGCTTGGTGTAACCTTGGAGTTTAGCAGAGCAGAGCCAGTATCTTCAAAAGTAATCCAGTGCAGTTTTCAGAGTTTTTCAGTAGTCTACAGCCCCACGAGACTGCGTTTTAGCTTGATAACTTATTGCAAAATTAACCAAATGTACAGCACTACCCAACACTTCAGTCAACCTAAGAATAACAAAAAAAACCAAGCTCCTTTAATTTTTCTTTTGTTATTAATATAAAATTTAAATAAAGAGCCAGAAGTCATCTCTGCTTAATCTAGCCCCCCTTTGAAATTCCCGAAAATGCTGGTGGAGTCACCTTGGCTTCCTTTTCTAATTCTGGCCTTAGGGCTAGTCTACACTACCCGCCCGGATCGGCGGGTAGAAATCGATCTCTCGGGGATCGATTTATCGTGTCTCATCTAGATGGATAAATCGATCACCTAATCGACACGTGTACTCCCACCTCGTCGGGAGGAGTGAGCGCTGTCGACGGGGGAGCCGCAGCGGTCGATTTGCCGCCATCCTCGCAGCGGGGTAAGTCGAATAGGATATGTCGAATTCAGCTATGCTATTCGCATAGCTGAATTTGTGTATCTTAAATCGATCCCCCCACCCCCCCCAGTGTAGACCTAGCCTTACTGAGGTCACACACCGAGATCTGAGAAGGCATAATGTGCTTGGGTAAATTCCAGTTTGAACCAAGTTGTTCTGAAATGTCTGATTGTAAGCTTCAAAACAGCTTTTGATTCTATCAAAGGCCACATATAATTTCTCATTGAGTACTTTATATTTAAAAATTAGGCAATCAAAAATAATGTTCTCTATGGTGGAGCATCACTTCCATTTCTGTTCATCTATAGTAAGATTCTCTTGATCTGCACAATCTCTGTCTGCCTCAGATATCTGTTGTATACATTTTAGATATTCCATCTGTTAAGATAATTTACATCTCTATTTTTAAATATAGATAATAAGACTTAAATGCTAGCCTGTAAGGCTAATGCTTGTAGAGTGCATAGCTGTAAACAGATTTCATGAAATAAAGAACTAGTGACAAGTATATACAAATCTGATTTAAATTTTTTTAAATGTAAATTGTAAAATGTAGAAAATGTAAAAATCCTATAGAAATTAAAAGTAACTTTAAAATTGTATCTAACCTGACCAGCCTTTCAGCAAATTGACTCAATATGAGCCTCCTCCTAACTAGTAAGGAAGGAGAAATAAAAGACATGCTTTTGATTACATCCCATCCTGTGCATAGATGGTTCCCTATTGGAGAAATGGCAGGGATTCAGGACATTTCACTTACTCCCCTTTTCCTAGAGCAGTGGTCACCAACTGGTCGATGGCGATCCTAGAGGATCTCCCAGTTGATCGCGATCTCTGGTGGAGAAGTGGGGCTACCACCAAGGCAGGCTCCCTGCCTGTCCCTGTCCCATGCTGCTCCTGGCAGTGGCCCTGGGGCTGCTGCGGGGGAGACACACAGGGTCTCCCTCCATGTGCTGCTCCTGCCTGCATACACTGCCCCACAGCTCCAATTGGTCGTGAATGGGGAGCTGTGGCCAATGGGAGCTGCAGGAGCGGAGCTTGCAGAGAAGGGCAGCATGTGGAGCCACGTTGGCCCCTTCCAGGAGCAGTGTGGGGCCTGGTAGGAGGGGAGCCTGCCTTAGCAGCAGCTACGCTGCACCACAGACCAGGAACCGCCAGAGGTAAGTGCTGCCCAGCGGGAGGCTGTACCCTAACCCCCAGCCCTGAGCCCCCTCCTGGAGCCAGTACCACAAACCCCATCCTGCACTACAAGCCCCAGCCTTGAGCCAGCACCCCAAGCCTCTCACACCCCAACCCTGAGCCCCCTCCCAGTGCTAGCACCCCAACCCTGAGTCCCCTCCTGGAGCCAGCACTCCATTCCTCCTCCTGCATCCCAACACTGCCCTAGCCCTGACCCCCTCCCAGAGCCAGCAGCCTGTGCCCCCTCCTGCACCCAAACTCAGTCCCAGAGCCTGCACAGACCCCTGTACCCAATACTCCCTCCCAGAGCTTGCACCCATCACTAGGGTTACCATACGTCCGGATTTTCCCGGACATGTCCGGCTTTTTGGGACTCAAATGCCCGTCCGGGGGGAAATCCCAAAAAGCCGAACATGTCCGGGAAAATCCGGCGCCGCTGGGCCGGGGGCTGGCCCGG
>NC_048300.1:86744729-86749373 GCF_013100865.1 Trachemys scripta elegans | reverse complement strand
GCCGGTCCGGGGTCGCGGGGCCGGGCCGCCGGGGGGTGCGCTGGGCCGCGGGGCCGGGAGCCGGGCCGGGATAGCGGGGGGGGGTGCGCTGGGCCGCCGGGGGCCGGCAGTGCTGGGCGGGCCGGGGGCCGGCAGCCTGGGCCGCGCCTCCTCCCCCCACACTCCCCCTTACCTGCTTCAGGCTTCCCGCGAATTAAATGTTCACGGGAAGCAGGGGAGGGGGCGGAGACTTTGGGGAGGGGGCGGAGTTGGGGCGGGGGGCGTGGGCGGGGCTGGGGGCGGGGGCGGGGCCCCGTGGAGTGTCCTCCATTTGGAGGCACAAAATATGGTAACCCTACCTTTCAAAGCTCCGTTTCTGACAGCCGGCATGCTTATCTGCTCCGGGACAAAGCAAACCATTACTGTGGAATGCTGTGTGTGAGAGAGAGGCCGGGGGTAGGGGAGTCTGCTGCTGTCTGAACTTACAAGACAGCAGGCTGACACATACTCTGCCCCCCAAAACACACTGTCTCTCCCCCCACATACACACAACACACTCCCTGTCACACTCCACCCCCCACCCATTTGAAAAGCACTTTGCAGCCACTTGCCCACTGGGATAGTTACCACAATGCACTGCTCTTTATGGCATTGCAAGAGCTGGTAATGTGGCCACGTCAGTGCGCTTGAAGCTAACAGTGTAAGCACACAGCAGCATTTTCCCTGCTGCGATCTCCGAAGGCTGGTTTAACTCCCAGCGCTCTATATCTGCAAGTGTAGGCAAACCCAAAGGAAGAGCCCATGCCATGATGAAAACACTTGCCAGATTGCTTTATAAGAATGGATATGGGGTCGATCCAGTATCGCTGAACTGGTTTGGATTGTGACAGGGTGGAATACTGAACAAGTGGACAGCGATCCCAGAATTACCCTTTTTGAAATCTAGCAGATTACTACAACTCTGTTAACATTTTGGATTTACAAACTTTGACTTATCTGTTAGTGTATTTTAGCTGCTTTAGCCTCTCAATAACTCTCATTTCCTTTTCTTAGCTAATACATCTTTAGTTAGTGTACTAGAGAAATTGACTGCCAGCATTGTCTTTGGTGTGAGGTCAAGAGTATCCATTGACCTGAGGTAACTGACCGACCCTTTGGAGTTGGGAGTAATCTAATGTAATGTGATATTTGGTATAAGGGACCATTATAACAAAGTCCAGTTTGTCTGCATGGCAAGGCAGGCTGGAGAGCCTAGGGGGACTGTTTGTGACTCCATGGTAGTGTATATATGTTACTGGCTTGGTGAAATCTAATTATAGACTATACCATCAGTTTGGAGTGTCTGCCCTGTTTTTTGACAGTCTGACCTGAGGCTGGCACGCACAGTTGTAAGCCACTTCAGACAGCATAAACAACAAGGAGTCCTTGTGGCACCTTGGAGACTAACACATTTATTTGGGCATAAGCTTTCGTGGGCTATAACCCACTTCATCAGATGCACGGAGTGGAAAATACAGTATATAGGCAGGTATAAACACACAGCACATAAAAAGATGGGAGTTGCCTTATCGAGTGGGGGGGGGGGTCAGTGCTAACGAGCCAATTCAGTTAAGGTGGAAGTGGCCTTGGCTCGTTAGCAATTCTTGTGAAAGACACTGCGTAAGTATAAGGTATTATTTTAATACCCTACCCATATAGAATTTGCCCCTGTTTAAAGCACTGCTACAGGGGACTGGAAAGATTGAGGAATTGGTAATGTGACACACAGCTTTTCATGTGTAGGGCAGAAGTTTAAATAGAGTCCAGATCAATAGTCCTTACCATCTGATGGATTTTTATTGTCTTGTGTGATCATAAAATGGGTTGTTGGTCTCAGTCCAGCTCCTAGCAGATCTGCATCCACATCACAATTGGCAACCTCATGAGTGAAAACAAAGATAAAAAGAGGTTGGAGAGTGAACTGCTCTCTGCCCACTTGAGGGTAGTGCACATTGGCTGAGCCATTGGGCACTGCTATTTCCCATGCTGTACCTCTTCAGCATCTAAGGATGTCAAGCCAGGACTTTTCAGATACCACTAACTCATCGTAAAAACTACAGTGATTCTATTGCAATGTGTGCTCCGGCCTTTACTGACACTTGGCTTCTTGAGCAAGGCGGAGGATGGGGCTATTGCTGGCTTCTCCGGTGCAGGGCTGGCTCCAGGCACCAGCAAATCAAGCACGTGCTTGAGGCGGCACATTTCCAGGGGCGGCATTCCAGCCACCCTTTTTTTTTTTTTTGCGCTTGGGGCAGCAAAAGCCTGGAGCCGCCCCTGGCAGCAGCAGCACATCCTGCATGGGGGGTGCCCTGGGGCCACTGCAGTTGGCGTCAGGAAGCAAGGCCTGCGCCTTATGGCCAGGAGGGCTCCGAGTGCGGGACACTCGGGCTGGGGGCCGCCCCGCAGAGCGCACAGAACCGCCTGCAGGTGCCGCAGGATGGCCACCCCCCAGCGCTGCAGCCAGGACTGGGCGAAGCGGCACGAGCCACCCAGAGACTGCGACAGGGCAGCCAGCAGCAGCGGGGCCACAGTAGGGGCCGGTGCCTGGGGCGTTGCCGTGTGGGGCCCGCGTCCCACTCTCTGGGGCTCCGCTCCCTCTGGGGCTGCCCTGTCCCGGCTCTGACCTCCTGGGTCCCGGCCGATCCTGGAGGCGGGAGCCCCAGCTGGAGGGATCCTGGGCTGAGGCGCGGCCCGGGAGCCCCGCTGCTTACCCCGACCCTGCCAGTGCCGGACCGGCTGGAGGCGAGGGGGGAGCGGGCGGAGTCAGCACTGGTAGGGGGAAGCCCAGCGCTGGGGCAGCAGGGAGTGAGGGTGGGGTGGGGGGAGAGCCCAGGGTTGGGGCGGCAGGGGGTGCGGTTGGGGGAGGGTGGGATGAGGGGGAGAGCCCAGCTCTGGGGCGGCAGGGGGTGCAGGTGGGGGGGGGGAGCCCAGCTCTGGGGCGGCAGGAGGGTGCGGGGGGAGCCCATGGCTGGGGTGGAGGCCAGGCAAAAAATTTTTTGCTTGGGGCGGCAAAAAACCTGGAGCCAGCCCTGCTGCGGTGGTAGTAGTAAAACAAATCACTAATCCACTCCCTCCCTACCTGTTCCTCCTTTGCCCTTTTCTAATTTGATTCACCTTCATATTCTAACAGTCTCTCAAAAACAAAAGATAGAAGAAGAAGATAACAATGAAAGAAAAGAAAGACAACTTTTGAATTTCATCCATTTTTCCCTCACTATTTATTTTGTGTAACACACACTTGCAGTCAGAATAATCTTTAGAGAACAACAGAAGCAAGAAGGAAGAATAGTATGTTTTCTGTCAGCAGGAAGACATGCACTGTATGTCTCTCTTCTGTGGTAGGGTGCATCAGAACACTACAAGGGTTTTCCCTCATTAGCAAGAAGGAAGACTTCTCCCCATTTAAAGATGCAGTGCAAAAACTAAATCATAATAGATTGGATAACATACATCGCAATGCCTTTCAATTCAACACTTAGGCCCCTTCTTATCCAAGCTTTTTCTGACATCATCCTAAATGCACATGCTGCTGGTCACTTAAATACAGATCAGCACAAGAACATGGGCAGCAAGCAAACTTGACTTCTTCCCTTTCAGCTTGTCTTTCCTAAAAATTGCTTTTCATTTCTGTTTTTTTTAACAGTGAAACTGCATAAGGGGAGTAAAGTGAATTTTTGCAAAGCAAGCAAAATGCCTTCTCCATTTAAGTATCAGTTTACGTGCAATTAAAAAAATATGTATGCAGTGGTTCCAGTTGACTCAATATTGTGTCATACTTGTGTGAGTCACTTTTCTGCCCTCAGGCAGGGAGGAGGCATAGTTTGTAGATGAGGACATGCTATCTAAATCCACAGTTTGAATTTGCCAGGATATAGTATGGATAAAGCTTCTGTTTCTGAATCCCACTTGAGCTTCAGACCAATCAAAACAAGGGAAGATCATTCAGAAGAAGCCATGGAAACTGAATTTTCACTGATCAGATTCATACTATAATCTTATTACATCTTTTGTATGAAGTAATTCTCTGAAAAATACGCTATACTATTAGTGTCCAGGAGGGTGCAGCATATGATGTACTTTTTTTCGGACAAAGGAGCAACAGCATAACATCTGTCACAAAACAACATATTAATAACCACTCTGAGGCACATATTTGGCAGATATTTGCCTATGAGCCTAATTAATGCATCAGTACTTTGCTATCTCCTGGCCCATCATACAGCATTAACTTATACTGAACCTTGACTCGGGCTCTTTTCCATTTCCCAGCCCCCTGCCAAACAACAACAAAGTAATTTTGAGAGGGACCTACAAGGAAAAGGGGATGATTCAAGATTGAAATTTCAGTTGCTGCTGAAGAGAGATGAGGGGAGTGCTTGGGAAGATTAAATAACGCAGCCCAGAGAGAGATATTCAGATGCAGCTGCCTTCATTCCTGTCAAATCACAGAAACTCTGTTAGGAACTGAATCCATTTCATACCATTTTCAGAGCTGGACCACTCCAGTAAGACCAAGGGTCTAATGCTGGCATATTCTCTCCCCCCCCCCCCCCCCAGTATTTCAACCAACCTTCCGTGTGAGTGTGACTGGATGCGCGGTGTGGAAGAAGAGAGTGTATTATTATA